>NC_133131.1:48065262-48365262 GCF_048418815.1 Hemitrygon akajei
ACCCAATTTGGTCAGCAGTGTTCAACCTCACTACCACCCATGATGCTTTATCAACATGGTCTAATATCAATACTAAACAACACACTGGACCATTGTTACACCACCATCAAGAAAACCCACCGTGCTATTCCACGCCCTCACTTCAGGAAGTCTGATCACCTGGCTGTACTTCTACTCCCTGAGTATAGGCAGAGACTGAAGACTGCAGCACCAGCAGTGAGGACCAAGAAGGTATGGACAAGGGAAGCACAGGCGCGCCCACAGGACTGCTTTGAATCGGTGGACTGGACTGTATTCAGGGATTCATCTTCGCACCTGGATGAGTATGCTGCAGTTGTTACCGACTTCATTAAAACCTGTGTGGATGAGTGTGTGCTTATAAAGACTTACTGAACATTAGCAAATCAAAAACCGTGGATGAACCAGGAGGTATGTCGTCTGCTGAAGGCTAGATCAGTGGCATCCAAGCCTGTACCAATAAACCAGGTATGATTTGCAGAGGGCTATTTCAAGGGTGAAGAGACAATTTTGAATGAGGTTGGAGGCGACATCAGATGCACGGCAACTCTGGCAGGGTTTGCAAGACATTCCTTCCTACAAAGCGAAACTCAACAGCATGAATGACAGCGATGCTTCACTACCAGATGAACTCAACACCTTCTATGCCCACTTTGAAAGGGAGAACACAACTACAGCTGTGAAGATCCCTGCTGCACCCTGTCTCAGAGGCCAAGGTTAAGCCGTCTTTAAAGAGAGTGAACCCCCGTAAGGCAAAAGGTGCCAGTAGAATACCTGGTAAGGCTTTGAAAAACTGTGCCAACCAATTGACAGGAGAATTCAAGAAAATTTTCAACCTCTCACTGCTACAGGTGGAAGTTCCCAGCTGCATCAAAGAGGCAACAATTAAACCAGTGCCTAAGAAGAATAATGTGAGCTGGCTTAGTGACCATCGCCCGGTAGCACTCACAGCTACAATGATTAAATGCTTTGAGAGGTTGGTCATAACTAGACTGAACTCCTGCCTTGGCAAAGACCTGGACCCATTGCAATTTGCCTTTCGCCACAATAGGTCAACGGCAGATGCAATCTCAATGGCTCTTCACACGGCTTTAGACCACCTGGACAACACAAACACCTATGTCAGGATGCTGTTAATTGAATATAGCTCAGCATTTAATACCATCATTCCCACGATCCTGATTGAGAAGTTGCAGAACCTGGGCCTCTGCACCTCCCTCTGCAATTGGATCCTCAACTTCCTAACCGGAAGACCACAATCTCTGCAGTGATAACATCTCCTCTTCACTGACAATCAACACTGGTGCACCTCAAGGGTATGTGCTTAGTCCACTGTTCTACTCTCTCTATGACTGTGGCTAGGCATTGCTCAAATATCATCTATAGATTTGCTGATGATACAATCGTTGTTGGCAGAATCTCAGATGGTGACAAGAGGGCGAACAGGAGGGAGATATGCCAACTAGTGGAGTGGTGCCACAGCAACAACCTGACACACAATGTCAGTAAGACAAAAGAGCTGATTGTGGGCTTCAGGAAGGGCAAGACAATGGAGCACATACCAATCCTCATAGAGTGATCAGAAGTGGAGAAAGTGAGCAGCTTCAAGTTCCTGGGTGTCAAGATCGCTGAGGATCTAACCTGGTCCCAATATATCGATGCAGTTATAAAGAAGGAAAGACAGCATCCATACTTCATTAGGAGTTTGAAGAGATTTGGTATGTCAACAAATACATTCAAAAACTTCTATAGTTGTACCATGGAGAGCATTCTGACAGGCTGCATCACTGTCTGATATGGGGGGGCTACTGCACAGGACTGAAAGAAGCTGCAGAGGGTTGTAAATCTCGTCAGCTCCATATTGGGTATCAGCCTACAAAGTACCCAGGACATCTTCAGGGAGTGGTGTCTCAGAAAGGCAGCGTCCATTATTAAGGACCTCCAGCACCCAAGGCATGCCCTTTTCTCACTGTTACCATCAGGCAGGAGGTACAGAAGCCTGAAGGCACACACTCCGTGATTCTTCCCCTCTGCTATCTGATTCCTAAATGGACATTGAACCCTTGCAACTGCATTTTTTAAAGATATTTGTTTTTGCATGATTTTTAATCTATTCAATATACGTATACTGTAATTGATTTACTTATTTTTTTTTCTTCTATATTTATATTATGTATTGCATTTAACTGCTGCTGCCAAGTTAATAAATTTCACGACACATGCCGGTGATAATAAACTTGATTCTGATTCTGAAGTCATAGCTGCTGGGGCCACACTTACTATTGTGACCACATCACATGAGAATGAAGAGATTGAGTTGGCAACGCCAGAGGGATCAGTGGAAAGAAGAAAGGAATTTGATGGGATATTTGAGGAAAGAAAGCAAAGCAGGAGACAATCCATACATCTAAAGGAGTCAGTTGAGGGCCACAATTTTACTGTTTTTATGGCTTTCCTGACTGAATACAGGAGATGATATGGAAAATGGAAGCATCCTTTGACATGTTTCCCCAGCAGAGTGCTCCTCTCTAGAGGCCACTGTCTCATCTTTGTTATTACTTACAATAAACCCCTCAACCGCAGCTATTGAAAAAAGTGACAGCTGCTGTAAAGACACAAGCGCAGGCCACTCAAACTCTTATTGCACCCATGTGTTCCAGACCCAGCTGAGACACTAGGAATCAGGTTTAATATCAGTGGCATATGTCAGGAAATTTTGTTGATTTATGGCAGCAGTACATTGCAATAAATAATATAAAAAACTATTAATTACAATAAGAAATATATATATATAAATTAAATAAGTAGTGCAAAAAGATCGAAAAAAGAGAAACAAAAAGTGAGGTAGCGCACATAGACTCATTGTCCATTCAAAAGTCTGATGGCGGAGAGGAAGAGGTTGTCCCTGAAATGTTGAGCTTTTATACCTATACCTAGTCCTTGATGGTAGCAATGAGAAGACAGCATGTCTTCAGTGATGGGGATCCTTAATGATGGATGCCGCACTTTTGAGACATTGCCTTTTGAAGGTGGCCTTGATGCTGTGAAGGTTGATGCACCATCAATAACTCACTCTGAGACGTAGGAAGCAAGGTATCGGCTTTTATTGACTGGAAGAATGAACAACACTACATCCTGGGGAATGAGGCTGGGCAACAGGCCTCAGTTGCCTTTATACAGGGGTCTGTGGGAGGAGCCACAGGAGCAGTCCAGACAGGTATATGTAGTTCACCACAGAAGGCTAGTGCCCATGATGGAAATAGCTGAGTTTATAACTTTCTGCAGCTTTTTCCAATCCTGTTCTGTGGCCCCTCCAATGTGGACTGTAATGCAACCAATTGCAATGTTCTCCACAGTACACCAGTAGAAATTTGTGATCATCTTTGGTGACATATCAAATCTCTTCAACTCCTAATGAAATATAGCTGCTGTTTTGCCTTCTTTGTAATTGCACCCTTTGTAATTGTAATTTGTACTGCACCCAAGATAGATCCTCAGAGTTGTTGACACCCAGGAACTTGAAAATGCTCACCCTTTCCATTTCTTATCTCTGGATAAAGACCGGTATGTGTTCCCTTGACTTACTCTTCCTGAAGTCCACAATGAATTCCTTGGTCTTACTGATACTGAGTTCAAGGCTGTTGTTGCGACACCACTGAACCAGCTGGTCTTTTTCAATCCTGTACAGCTCCTCATCGCCATCTGAAATTCTGCCAACGGTAGTGTCATTGGCAAATTTATAAGTGGCATTTGAACTGTGCCTAGTTACACAGTCGTGGACATACAAGAACAAAGCAGTGGATTAAGACAACCTCCTTGAAATCGGCCAGAATTGATTGTCAGTGAGGAAAAGTCGTTATTCTTACTCAGGTCTCCTGATGAGGAAGTCAAGGATCCAGTTATTGTGGGAGATACAGAGGCCTAGTTTTGGGAGTTTGTTGAACGAAACTCTAATCAATAGACAGCAGCATAATGTAGGTTTCCAGGTGATCCAAGGCCAAGTGGCAAGAGGTGATCTCTGCTACTTTGGTTCAATTGCAGAATAGTGACATCTCACCATGGAGCAATGTTTGTAAGAAAATTGACACTCTCAGAGGAAACCGTGATGCTACCCATGAATAGCTTTCCATCATCCAGGGGCAAGGAAATGCTTCAATTGAGCATTTCACTGTTCTGGATGAGAAGAGATGCTGGAGGTCAGCAGATCATTCTCTGCATGAAAAAGAGATGCCACATTTGAGCAGAGACTCCTTCACTGAACAGAAATGGAGACAGTCTATAATATGGAGGAACAAAAATATGCACAGTGCACACAAACCTCTTCAGAGGAAGCAGAAACCTGCATACACTACGCAAGAAATCATCCCAGAGGTGGCCTGAAAACGGTAAAGATTAGAAACGTAGAGTGGTTCCTTCTTGACAGCTTTTTCTCTCTGCTTGCAATACACGATTATCATCTTCCACTACGTGGACAGGGTCACATGGTAGAGACAGTAAAATATATCATGCTTAGATGCAAAAATTCCTGCAATTTTTTCTTTGTCAAAGATTCCTATTTCGCAATGAAAATTAATATGCAGACTCAGGTGAGTGAACTCTAGTTAAGGAATGGTGCCTAGCATATTGGTGGCAGGTATGTGGAAACAATATATTTCCATCTCTGGTTATCAACGTTGGTGCCCAGTTACTGCCTTGTAAAGGTTTAACATGCACTTCAAATTATGTATTTAGACCAAAAGGTTTCAATGAGATCCTCTTCATTCTTCCAAACTCCAGTTAGTACAGGCCTAGAACCATCAAATGCCCTTCATACATGAACCCTTTCAGCCACAGAATCATCACCATAAACCTTTCTAGACCCGCCCCATCGTCAACACATCTTTCCTTAAAACTTGGGCCCAAAGCTGCAGAAAATAATCCAAATATGGTCTCACCAAGCCTTTGGAAATCTCAGTATTAAATTCTTGCTTTTAAATTCTAGTCCACTTGAAATGAATGCTAACATTGTATTAGCCTTCCTTACAACCAACTCAACCTTCAAGGTAACCTTTACGAAATCCTTTGCACCTCCAATTTCTGAAATATCTCCCCATTTAGAAAATAGCATATCCCTGTATGTCTTCTACCAAAATGGATGATCATATACATGCTATTTTTGTCTATTATCCAAACATGTCTAAGTCCTTCTGCAGATTCCCTGATTCCTCAACACTCTCTGCCCCATCAGCTATCTTTGTATCTTCCACAAATTTGGCTATAAAGTCATCAATTCCATCATGCGTATCATTAAAATATAATGTGAAAACTAGCAGATCTAACACAGATCCTTATGGAACATCACTATTCACTGGCAGCCAACCAGAAATGTATCCATTTATTCCCACTCATTGGCTTCTGCTAGCCAGCCAATCTTCCAACTGTGCTAGTTCTTTCCGTGTAAAACCATGGGCTCTTACCTTGTTTAGCAATCTTGTGTGGCATCTTGTCAAAGGCATTCTGAAAGTCCAAGTCAGCAATGTCCATTGACTCTCTTTGGTCTCTCCTACTTGTTCCCAAGTAAGGGACATAATAGCCAAACTGCAGCAGATCACTAAGTCCATAGCAAAGAGATGTTCGTGGGAAAGTCTACGTAGAATATGGTGTTTCCAAACACCTTGAGGAAATTCCTTTTTTAATGGGAATGTGTGTATCTACTGGGACACACCGCGTCTGATCCACTCTATGTACCCAATCCAGTAATAGGTTTCCCTTGCTTATATAGCTACTTGTAGCCTCGTTCTACAAGGATATGAGCACTTAAATACAAGAAAAGATTACAACAGACTCTAAAGATGGTATCTGACTAACATACGATTAAGTTCCTAAGTCAGCAGCATCCACTTAAATTACGGACGAAGCTGAAAAGTAGCATGATGTATTCAGACATGAACTGTGAGTGAACATGCAGACGGTAAGTTGCACACAATAGTTAGTTTATGTCTGGAAAAAAACACATGCTCATTGAATGTCAACAGCTGCAGAACTAACTCACTGCCTTGCAGAAGTGAAACCTGAAGTGCCTTGGCAAATTTCATGACTGCCGTTTTTTCTTTCCTTTAAATGCACTGAATGGTTTTTATGAGCTAATTATACAAGACAAATGGGCACAAAGGGGCCCAGTTTTGAGCCACTTTTATCTCTAACTTTTCCTAGTTCTGATCTAAAGATCACTGGCCGAAAATGTTATCTGCTTCTTCCTTTGCACGTGCTGCCTGATGATGGGGAATGTTCAACATTTTATTACATTTTACTTTAACATTTATAAAACTGTGCTGTTTTACACTTTTATATTAATGTGGCTACATGGGTGAATGAAGCCGGAAGGTAAAATTGAAATTAAGCAAAAGGGCACACACTGTGTACATGGGAGAGCATGACTCAATTTCCTTCTATGCCCACACATAATTACCAATCATATTTAATGATTCAATTTACACCAGTTTAATCATTTCATATCAGAATTCTTAGGCTGGTATGTTGTTAAGAAAATTTGCTTTAAAGAAATAGAGATGGGGCATACTTGTATAGGATGGTAAAGAAGGCATATTCCAAATTTACCTTCATCAGTCGGGGCACTGAGCTTAAGAGTAGGAAATCATGATGGAGCTATACAAAATTGTGATTAGGCCACACTTGGGAGTATGGTGAGCAATTCTGGTTGCTGTGTTACTTTGCAGAGAGTGCAGAAGTGATTCACCAAGATGTTGTCCAAGGAGAGGGTGGAAACTTTTTTTTTTTCTGGAGCCTCAGAAGCTGAAGGATGACCTGATATAAAATTATGAGGCACACAGACTGGGTAAATAGTCAGTCTTTCTTCACATGCCACAAGGCATAGCTTTAAGGCAAGAGAGGAATTTTAAAGGAGGCTTCTGAGGCATTATTTTTATTATTTACACAGAGAATGGGAAAAATCAATCAAGTTGAAGTAAAATATTCTATCCAGAATGGCAAAGGTGAAGATGGAAAAGTAAATGCAAATTACCCCCGTTTCACTTTTCATGAAAGAAGAGGATTGCTAACATAATTATATTAATAAGTAAAAGAAATAATTGATATACTAAAATTGATCAGGATCAAGTGGCAATGGTCTGGCTCTGCTTGAAGAAGTCACTTGTTGCACTGGAATGTATCCAAGATTATACAGGGGATGCTAAAACTGAAAAATGGCAACTGTAATGCCTGTGAACAAAATGCATAAAAGCATGTGCTTGACAACTCCAGGATAGTTGCATTATAAGAAAATCATGGATGACCAACCTGATTAAATATTAGAAAAGTATGTTAAAGGGAATGCAGTAAACATCCTTACTTGGATATTCAACCAAATTTGGCCAAATATTTGACCAAATCCTTTACAAAAAGGTGGTTAGCAAAACTGAGGCCTATAGAACAAGAGTTAGAAAATTGGGCTAACGCAAGAGTTAATGTAAATGTTATTTATGGATGAAGGATGGTGATGCTGATCCACCAGGGTCAAAGATGGGATCACTGCCATTCTTCATAATGATTAATGACTGTGTTTATGGGGGTCTCAAGATGGCGCTCATGGAGTAAACCGCATCTAGGCTTTGCTCCAAACCTTTTACGTTTTTTTTTACCTACAAACACCCCTTAAACTTATTTTAAAGGGGTCTAAACATATAGAATTTTTTTAAAAACTATCTGAATTACTCTCAACTCGCTGAAATGTCTAAAGCAAAAGAACCGAAACAGACGAGAGAACCGTTAACTTTAGAAGTTGTTGTGAAGTTTATAGACGCTAGATTTGATGAACTGGAGAAAAAATTACTTGGAAGATTCTCACAGTATGACAATCGTTTGAGATCACTCGAAGATAACTTCCTGACCCTTTCACGGGAATCAAATGAACAACATGCAAGCATTTTGGTTCTTGAAGAAGCTGCTCGTAAGAAGGATCGTATAATTGAAAAAATGCAAGAAGAGCAAACTTCGACGATCCAACAGATGGATCGCTATAAAGCTAAAATTACTGATTTGGAAAATCGTTCTCGAAGACAAAATCTTCGGTTAATTGGAATCCCGGAAAAATTTGAAAGCGGTGATCTGACTGTTTTCTTCTCCAAATTTCTAGTGGATGTCCTGGGCGAAGAAGTCCTGGATAACCCCCCGATAATCGATCGGGCTCACAGAGTATCCAGATATCGGGCAGATTCAAGTCTGAAACCACGGCACATAATTCTCAGGATCCATTATCCTCACATCAAAGAACGACTGATTCGTGCGGCTCGTAAAAAAGGTATGATAACCTATCAAAATTTTAATTTTCGCATTCTGGAGGACTATAGCCCCGAAGTACTACGGGCTAGGCTGGCTTTCAGATCGGTTATGTCGAATTTTCACCAGAAAGGCTACAAGCAAGCGTTGCTGTTTCCAGCACACCTGAGAGTCACCCTTCAAGATGGATCTTTTCGGCTGTTTAAATCGCCAGCGGATGCTCAAGGTTTCCTGGAACAATGACATTTGATCGGGCTGATCAATGTAATCTAGCCTATAGATTTGGATCTGTTATAGATTGACGTTTGGGTTCTTTTTTGATACGGTTCATATGTATTTCTTATATACGATTAAAGCTCTCTTTTTTCTACCGGGTTTATTCCGATTTCATATTTTTATATATTACTAACCGATTAATGTTGAAGATGACCTATTAGGGTTATTTTTTTTTCTTTTTTTTAATCGATATATGCTCTTTTTTTACATTTTTAGCATTTGAATATTAAGATTTGGAAGAATAAAATGGCGTTTCTTCTTCCCGACAGACTCCAGTGTCTGTAGCGTCATAACTGTTTTGATCTGTTCGAAAGTGTTAAACCTTCATTTATTGTTTTAATTTTTTTAACCCTTTTGATAATATATATTTATAACACTAATTTTATATTTTAATTTTTCCTATATCAACCCTTTTTTTATAATGTGGGTTGTTTGTATTTTTTTTAACTTTGTTACGTCTGAGTTGCCGTCTTGAGACAAGGGGGTAATTTTAGTATTAGATCGCTCGCTTGCCTCTGTTTGGCTTTTTTCCTGGGGTTTTGAGGGTGGTGGGAGGGAGATTTTTCTTTTTTTTCTTTTTTCTGCTTGCTTTTTGCTTAGTTTTACTTCATGGGCTTATATGAAACTACTAAAATGGCTGAGGTGCTGTGACTTCCGGCTTCCCTTTGAACTTACTTCCCCCTTCCGAGTTCATGAGTTCACTTTTCTTTTAAACCTATATGTTAACTGTAATAGGTATTGTCAATATGGATAAGACTATTAACTTTGTTTCTTGGAATACTAATGGTTTAAATCATCCGATTAAACGGAAAAAAGTATTCAAAGTATTCCATAGAATGAATGTGAATGTTATTTTTGTACAAGAGACTCATGTTAGGAAGGTGGATAGTCAGAGGTTGTTTAGGTTTTGGAAGGGCCAACAGTATCACTCAAATTCGCAAGCCAAAGTGAGAGGTGTTTCTATTTTTATAGACTCATCAACTGCTTTTATACATTATGAAACAATTTCAGACCCGCAAGGTAGATTTTTGCTTATTACTGGGTTGCTTTTTAATCAAAAAGTTGTTTTAGTTAATGTTTATGCTCCAAATACTGACTGTCCTGAATTTTTTAAATGTTTATTTACATCCTTTCCTAATCTGAATCAATACAGATTGATAATGGGCGGGGATTTTAATTGTTGTTTAAACCCTTTGATGGATAGATCCAAACCCATTCAAACTTTTCCGAACAAATCGGCTTCTCTTATTAATTCTTTTATGATTGATTCAGCTATCTGTGAAATCTGGCGTTTTCTACACCCTAATGATAAAGAGTTCTCATACTTTTCCCATGTGCATCATAATTACTCAAGGATTGACTATTTTTTCATTGATCAGCACTTCCTTACAGATGTCATGGATTGCAAATACGACTCTATTGTTATATTTGATCATGCACCTTTGAAGTTATCTATTAAGGTGACGGATTCACATATTAGTACTAAAAGTTGGAGGTTTAATTCTGTTTTACTGCAGGACTCTGACTTTATTAACTTTATTAAACAGCAAATTGATTTGTTTTTCTCAATAAATTCCACAGCAGACATCTCTAGTGGAACTCTCTGGGATACTTTTAAGGCATATATTCGTGGACAGATTATTTCATATTCTGCCGGAGTTAGGAAACGAACTAATTCTAAAATATCAACATTAGTTGATAAAATTAAGGCAATTGATAAGATTTATGCATTGACCCCTAGTAAAGAACTTTATAAAGAAAGGGTGGAACTTCAAATGGAGCATAGTTTATTATTAACCTCTTCGATTGAAAGTCAGTTAATTAAATCGAAAGCTCAATTTTATACATATGGAGATAAGTCTGGTAAATTACTAGCTAACCAATTGAAAATTGTTTCGGATAAGCGACAAATTACTAAGATTCGTAAACAAGATGGTACTCTGACGATTGATCACAAAGAGATAAATACAGCCTTTCAAGATTTTTATAATTCTTTATATCAATCAGAATGTACTAAAGACTCTTCTATAATGAGTGAATTTTTAAGGAAATTGAATATTCCAAAAGTAACTGCTGAGGATAGTGTATTTTTGGATACACCTATTACGGAGTCTGAAATAGAAAAGGCCATTTTCTTAATGAACTCGGGTAAAGCTTCGGGCCCAGATGGTTTTTCTGCAGAATTTTTTAAATCCTTTTCTTCTATACTTTCTCCTTGGCTTTGTAAAATTTTTAAAGATGCATTAAGTATAGGTAAACTACCACAATCTTTTTATGAAGCTTCTATTTCTTTAATTCTTAAAAAAGATAAAGATCCTACTGAATGTGCATCTTATCGGCCTATATCTTTGCTGAATATGGATTTTAAGATTTTTAGTAAAATCTTGGCTATTAGATTAGAAAATATATTGCCTCGGATTATTTCTGAGGATCAGACTGGATTTATTAAAAATCGTTATTCATCTTTTAATATTAGAAAATTAATTAATATTGCTTATACTTCTTCATCTAAAATCCCAGAATGTGTCATCTCCTTAGATGCCGAAAAAGCATTTGATAGAGTCGAATGGTCATATTTATTTAATACTTTGCAACATTTTAATTTTAGTTCAAAATTTATATCATGGATTAAATTAATATATCAGAAACCTTTAGCTTCGGTTTTCACTAATAATCAAAGATCCCCTTTTTTTCAGCTATTTCGGGGTACAAGGCAAGGTTGTCCTTTAAGCCCTTTATTATTTGACATTGCTTTGGAACCCTTGGCTATAGCTATTCGTGAATCACCCAATATTTTAGGTATTACCCGTGGGGAGACGATGTATAAGGTATCATTATATGCAGATGATTTGTTATTATATATATCTGATCCTGAAAGATCTATTCCTGCTATTTCTTCTTTGCTTGCTCAATTTAGTAACTTCTCTGGGTATAAATTGAATTTTAATAAGAGTGAACTTTTTCCATTAAATATGCATACTCCAATTTATAATCGGGTACCATATAGAATTGTTACAGACTATTTTACTTATTTAGGTATTAAAATTACTAAAAAACATAAAGATTTATTTAAAACTAATTTTTTGCCTTTAATAGATCAAATTAAGCAACTTGCTAATAGGTGGTCTCCACTATCTATGTCTTTGGTAGGTAGAATTAATGCCATTAAGATGATGATACTACCTAAATTTTTATACCTATTTCAGGCATTACCAATTTTTATTCCTAAATCTTTTTTTGATACAGTTGATTCTAAAATATCGTTGTATTTGTGGCAGAACAAAAATCCTAGGTTAGCTAAAAAATATTTACAGAAGCCTAAGAAGGAGGGCGGTTTGGCTCTACCAAACTTAAGATTTTACTATTGGGCAGTTAATATACGGTATTTGATATTTTGGACACAAGAATCGACTACAGTTGCTGGCCCACAATGGGTAAATTTGGAATGTAAATCTGTGCAAGATTTCTCATTGACTTCAATCTTAGGATCTTCACTTCCCTTTTCGTTATTTAAAATGAATAAACAGATAACTAATCCTATAGTCAAGTATACATTACGAATCTGGTTTCAATTTCGTAAATTTTTTGGTTTGAATAAGTTTATACTGTCAAGTCCTATAACAGCTAATTACTTTTTTCGACCATCTTCCATAGATCAAGCCTTTTATTTATGGAAAACAAAAGGTATAACATGTTTTCGTGATCTGTTTTTGGATGATAACATTATGTCCTTCGAACAATTATCTAATAAATATAATTTATCTAAAACCCATTTTTTTAGATATCTACAAGTTAGAAATTTTTTATATAATGAACTAAAGTCTTTTTCGAAAGAATGTCCATTGGACATTACAGAAAGAATTTTAGCTCTTAATCCTTGTCAAAAGGGTCTTGTTGCTATCATTTATAATATGATTATGAATCTACAACCAGATATATCTGAAAAAATTAAGAAGGAATGGCAGGAAGAACTGCATTGCCCTATTTCTGCTGAGCAATGGGAAAAAATTTTATTATTGGTAAACTCATCCTCTATATGTGCTAAACATACTCTAATACAATTTAAGGTCGTACACAGAGCTCATATGTCTAAAGATAAACTTGCTCGATTTTACTCGTATGTTAATCCAACCTGTGATAGATGTCATTCTGATATAGCTTCGTTGACTCATATGTTTTGGTCCTGTCCTTGCTTACAAAACTATTGGAAAGATATTTTTAATATTATTTCAAGAGTTTTAAATATTAATCTCCAACCACATCCTTTTACTGCAATTTTTGGCCTACCAATGATAGATAATAAGTGTTTATCCGCTTCATTCCAACGAATGATTGCATTTATTACACTAATGGCTAGAAGATCCATTTTACTGAATTGGAAAGAAGCCAATCCTCCAACAGTATTTCAGTGGTTTTCCCAAACTATTTCCTGTTTAAGTTTAGAAAAAATTAGAAGTGTGGTTTTCGATTCTTCAGTTAAATTTGAGGAAACTTGGAGACCATTTATTCAGCATTTTCATATGAATTAAACGGTCTGATCCTGAACCTTATTGTCACTATCCTGAATTGTGTGGATGGAGGTTGGGAGTCATAGGCACTACTGTATATATATAACATTATGCGATTGCCCATGTTGGTTAGTTTTTTTCTATTTAGTTGTTGTTTTTTTTTTTTTGGGGGGGGGTTTCTCTTAATCATTTATATTATTATATGAGTTTGAGAGATTCTATGTATGGATCAATATATATTTGAATGTTTATCAATCTATTATGTACTCTCAAATGTCTTGTAACAATATTTTTCTTCTGTTTTTTTTCAAAAAACTAATAAAAAGATTTGAAAAGAAAGAAAGACTGTGTTTATGTTAACATTTTCAAATCAGTGAATTACACAGAGCTTGGAAGTGCGGCAAAGAGTCAAGACATTAACAGTAGATTGGCAGAATTGACAGACAATTGACACATGAAATTTAACATAGGAAAGTCGTTCTTTAACATTCTAAAGGTTACAATGAAAATATATAAACCACTAGCTATACCATGTGCAGATGTGGTCATATCACTTTAAGAGAATGTGAAAGTCAGAGAAAGAACACAGCAAAAAAAATTACTAGATTGTCAACAGAGGCAGGAAATTCCAACTATAAGATTAGATTGAAGAAGCTGGATTTTTTTTTATTTTGCAACAAAGAAAGCTGAGAATATGAATGATAATAATGAATGGAATGAAGCTATTCCCAGTAGTTGATAGTTCAAGGATTTTTTAAAATTTACACAAAAAGTGTTGTTTAACTTCAAAACATTAAACTAATTCAAAGATTAAAAGAGCCAAGAGGTACAAGTCTTAATTTGTGTTTAAGCGAAGTGTGCACGTGTCACGTGGTAGCATGATGACGTATGCAATTCACATACCTTTACATATAACCTGTAGGGAAATATACAAACAACAAAGAATGCTTAATCAAACAATATACTTACAAACAAGAGGAAGTCTGCAGATGCTAGAAAACAAAATAATACACAGAAAATGCTAAAGGAACTCAGCAGGCCAGACAGCATCCATAGAAGAGGAGTCGATGTTTTAGGCCGAAGCCCTTTATCAGGACTGTAAAAAAGAGATGAGAAGTCAGAGTAAGGGGGAGGGGGGAGGGGAGGAAGAAGTACAAGGTAGTAGGTGATTGGTGAAACTGGGAAAGGGGGAAGGGTGAACTAAAGAGCTGGGAAGTCAATTGGTGAAAAAGGTAAAGTGGAGAAGGGGGAATCTGAAGGGAGAGGACTGAAGGCCATGGAAGAAAGGGAAGGAGGAGGAACACTAGAGAGAGGTGATGGGCAGGTAAGGAGGTAAGGTGAGAGAGGAAAATGGTGAACGGAGGGGCAATTACCGTAAGTTTGAGAAATCGATATTCATACCATTCAGGTTGAAGGCTACTCTGACGGAATACAAGGTGTTGCTCCTCCAACCTGAGTGTGGTCTCATGGCCTGACATGACGGAATGGGAATAGGAAATGGAATTGAAATGGGTGGCCACCGGGAGATCTCACTTTTTCTGGTGGAGGTGCTCAGTGAAGCAGTCTCCCAAGCTACTTCAGGTCTCACTGATAAACAGGAATGCCACACGGGGCACACCCGATACACTAGATGACCTCAACAGACTCACAGGTGAAGTGTCACCTCACCTGCAGATGGGGGGTGGGGGTGGGTACTATGGTAGTCTAGCAGACTGATCTCTACTTTACCAAGGCCAAGCGACAACTCTCAGACACCTCCTCTTACTTACCCCTTGAACATGACCCCACTAAAGCGCACCAAACCATTGTCATCTGCACCATCACAGATCTTATAAACTCTGGGGATCTCCCATCCACTGCCACTAAACCCATAGTTCCTTACCCTGCTCCTCCTATCCAAGATTCATAAACCTGCCTGTCCAGATAGTCCCATTGTTTCTGTTTGTTCCTGCCCCACTGAACTTATATCTGCACACCATGACCCTTTTTTTATTCCCGCTGGTTCAATCTCTTCCTACCTACATCTGTGACAATTCTAACACCCTTGATCTTTTCATTGACATCAAGTTCTCTAGCTCTGGTCTCCTCATTTTCACTATGAATGTCCAGTCCTTAGACACCTCCATTTCTCCCCCTGCCTCAGGAAAGCCCCAAAATCTTCCACTTCTTTCTGGAACCAGACCAAACCAGTTCCCCTCCACCACCACTCTTTTTCACCAATTCCCATTCCCATTTCCCTCTCTCATCTATCTCCTTACCTGCCCATCACCTCCCTTTAGTGCTCCTCCTCCTACCCTTTCTTCCATGGCCTTTTTGTCCTCTCCTATCAAATTCTCCCTTCTCCAGCCCAGTATCTCTTTCAACAATCCAAGTTGTTGCCAAGTTTGCAGATGATACAAAGTTGGTGGAGTGGCAGATAGTGTTTAGCACACAGGAAGGCTGTAGAAGGACTTAGACAGATTCGGAGAATGGGCAAGAAAGTGGCAAATGAAATACAATGTTGAAAAATGCAAGGTCATGCACCTTGGTAGAAGAAATAAATGTGCAGACTATTTTCTAAATAAGGAGAAAATCCAGAAAATCTGAGATGCAAAGGGGCTAGAGAGTCCTTGTGCAGAACACCCTAAAGGTTAACTTGCAGGTTGAGTTGGTGGTGCCGAAGGCAAATACAATGTTATCATTGGTTCAGAGGAGATTCACAAAGATGATTCTGGAAATAAAAAAGTTATCATACGTGGAACGTACAATGGCTCTGGGCCTATACTCACTGGGGTTGAGAGGGCATCTCACTAAAATCTTTTGAATGATGAAAGGCCTAGACAGAGTAGATGTGGAAAGGATGTTTCCCATGATGGGGGAGATTACAACAAAAGGGCAAAGCCTCAGGATAGAGAGGTGTCCATTTAAAACAGAGATGCAGAGTAATTTCTATAGTCAGAGGCTGGTTTTATTTGTGGAGCTTGTTACCCCGGGCAGCTGTGGAGACCAGGTCATTGGGTGTATTTAAGGTGGAGATTAATAGTTTCTTGATTGGTCATAGCATCAAAGGTTACAGTAAGAAGTCTGGGGAGCGGGGCTGAGCAGGATGATTGAATGGTGGAGTACTCGATGGGCCAAATGGCCTAATTCTGCTCCCATGTCATACGGTCAACGAGTTCACAGCTCTTTACTTCACCCTTTCCCGGTTTCACCTATCACCTACTTCTTGTACATCTTTCTCCCCTCCGCCCACCTTCTTAACCTGACTTTCATCTCTTGTTTTCAGTAGTGATGAAGGGTCTCGGCCCAAACTGTCGACTGTTTACTTTTTTCCATTGTTGCTGCCTGGCTTGCTGACTTCCTCCAGCATTTTCTGTGTATTACTACTAATATATTTACAAGATTACTCAAATATTATTGAAATATGAAATGCACAACTCATTCCTGCTTAGCTATAAACTCCAACTCAACAAAGAGTACATCTCAACTATATGTGCAGTATACTACATACTACAACTACTATATATAGACATCCACAACATTGTAAATATTAAATGGTCCCATTCAGGTCTAAGTATTTAATCACTGTGGAGGACTTCTTACTTTTCTGGAATAACATCTTTCCTGAAGGACTTGGTGGGGGTGGGAGGGGTCTATCTATTTGGCAGGTGAGGCTTCTGACTGTGAAACAATCTCAGGTTCTGAAGCCTCCTCTGTGGTGGGTGTGGGAGTTGATTCCAAGACTGCAGAAAGTGTTTCTGGACACCTCTCTTCTCCTTTTCTTGGCTTTTCTCTCTGGATCTATTTTGATCCTGGCTCCTATCTCTCTCTCTTTATCCTGCTCTTTTTCTTTTACTGTACTTCGTTCTAGTTTGTGCATCTTGATCTTGGGAAGGTGTGTTTAGTTCACTAGAGTATTCTCTTAGTAATGCTTCTATTGCTCCCTTTACAACCTGATCTCTTCTCTTGTCCACATCAACAACATCCTCTGCTGAATCTGTTTTCATATCTCCATTGACTACTTTCTTTTTGGCCTTCCATCCATCCAGCTGGGCTTTGGTCTTTGCATCTACTTTTACAAGCAGCTTTTTGTCTCCCACTTGAAGTTCATGCAAAAAACTTAATGCACACCAAGTAGATTTTGGTTTTTTATACTTACAAAAGCCAAATGTTCGCAAATTTCCTGAAGCTCTTTGAACTGTTCTCCAGATTAAAACCAAGCCACATTTTGCAAGTAACTGCCTGAATAACATATCAAAAGCTTTCTCAGATATGTTTCCTACCAAAACTGCTGCAGTTGGACCACTGCTTTCACCACTTCCACGTTTCCTCTGAGCAGCATGATCTTTCCTTGGTACAATGTTTTTAAACCAAAGGCAGGCACCAACACCTGTTCTCCCTCTGTTGGGCAATGGTCCATGGTGTACAGTTGTGGCATCATCCAGAATCTTTCTTCATTTGCTTTCAGTTGACTCTATTGCAGGGGATGTGGCACACAAATTTTGGATGTATTTCCAATCAAGTTGTAGTTGTCTCAACCAATCATGTCCCCACAATGCTGGCCCTCCTATTTTTACCACACACAAACTCAATGTGGTTTGTACGTTGTTGTATTTCATGGTTACGAGTGTCATTCCCACAAGTTATCTTTTCTCCAGTACAAGTTCTTAGTTGGATATCTGCAGGCTTCAGTCTAGTATCTGTGAAATGCCTCTCATTTTGTGGAATGACCAAAACAGCTGAACCAGGCTAATTTCATTTTAATTAATTTGAAGCTCCCTTCTAGTGTAATCCATATTGCTTGTCTATTGCTAATGTTTACATTGTAAATTTCAAGGCCACCCAGTCCTGTGTCACTGTCATCATTACCGAATTTTTTACTGACATGTAGATTTGTGCTTTTTTTAAACTGCAGCTTGACTTTTTTATCTTTTTCTTTTCCTATTTATGTCTGCCTGACATACTCTTTGTATGTATCCTTCTTTGATGCATTTTCTGCAGGTTTCACCTTTAAAACTGTGGGCCCCTGCCACAACAGTAACATAATTTGTTCGGCCAGGCCGGTTTCTGTTTACTTTTATGCCTAACTGCAATGCAATTGTGTCTCTGTCTGTGATTTTCATTGATACAACTACCTCAACTGCTCTTTTAAATGCCAATTGTGTTAGCAGCTATTTTGAATGCTTTCTTGTAAGATTCCACAAACTAAATGATCTCAGTGCATCAAGGCCTTACTGAATTGACAATACTCAATTTCTTCAATTCAGCCACATACACTGAAATGAAATCCCCTTCCTTCTGATTTTGTATATGAAATCTAAAGTATTCTGCAATCAATAATGGTTGTAGTTCTGAATGTTCCAGCATTACTTTTATAATATCAGCAAAGCTCATTTCTGCTGGTTTGATTGGAGCAGCCAAACTTTAAAAAAAAACTGTATACCATTAAACCCAATGAGTAGCAAAATTGGTACTCATTTCTTATTGACTATTTCATTTGCTTCAAAATACTGTTCAACTGGCCTAGTATACATGAGCCAGTTAATCATTGGGTAATTGAACATGTTTATCTTTCTGATGTACCCAGCCATTTCTGATAAGCTTATGATATTATCACCAGGTACGCATTCTTTATGAACCATGAATTTTTCCATTTTCTGCCTTTTTTAAAAATAAAACTCAACAGTCTCTTCAGTGCTGTGCTGTATTTTTCCACTCGCCATTTCTCGCTGTGCATTTTTTTTTACTTAAGTATCTCACTGTACCTCAATAGGTCAGTAAATCATTTCGGCTTCATTTTAAAAACACCTCGTCGCCACTGTTATGTTTTGTAACTTCAAAACATTAAACTAATTCAAAGGAAAACAAGAGAGCCAAGTGATGCGAGTCTTAGTTTGTGTTTAACTGAGGCATGCACGTATCACATGATAGTGTGATGACGTATACAATTCACATATTTTTACCTATAATCTGTAGTGAATTATATAAGTAACAAAGGATGCTTAATGAAACAATATATGAGATTACCAAAATATTAAATATACAACAGGGAGGAAGTGAGTGAATGGTACAGAAGTTATGAACTGAAATCCACTGTTGGTAAAAGTGGTGTAAAACAGTGTCAGTCTACAGCTTTGTAAGGGAAGCGGATTGACACTTCAGAAAAAAAATCAATTTCTAAGGTTACGGGGAAGATCTGGGTACTGGGACTGATGAAATTCAAACAGCAAGAGCTAATAAAAGTCAATGCATCAACAAGGCCCACTTCTAGCCACATATCAGATAATCATCTGATATGTAGCTAGAAATAAGATAATATGGAGCTGCAAAAATTTTTGTTTTGCAATCCATTTTCTATAAAATCTAAAGAAAATAGTGTGACTTACTTTAGTTACCCTATATTTGTTATCTACACTTAAGGGCCCTCCAAGCAATTGATATGCAACACGTAGAAAACCACAAACATACACAAAAGTGTCTGCTTTTGTACAACACAGGTCTCTATTGCATTTCCATAGGCCATATATGCAGAGGCAATCCTGCACATACATTGTAAAGGAGACCTCCCTGATTACGCATGTCCAAGGTCAGTCCTGGAAACCCAAACCACAGGCCTCTTTAGGTAAATTATCTATCTTGCTCTACATCACTGAGCACTATTCTCTGATCTTCTTAGCATAAGGCCCCATGCCTATTTGATTTCTTGTGTAGTTCCCTGCAGTGAAACACAAAAAGGGAAGGGCTTATTTTTGTGTACAACACCACATTGTAAAAGGTTCACATATTGCTAATGTCTTAATAATCATTTTCAGGCACTGAAATTGTGGGCTCAAGTCTTTTAGACTAAATACAGGCCCTCTCAAAGCTACTTGAGATCCTGCAGCAGCCTCCAATTCTAGAAACTCAACTAAGATTTAACCATCTGATCTTCTTTTTCACTGACTGTGCCATTATCAAGACAGAGCTATGCAAGAGCAAAACTCCACATGATAATAATTGAAATAATAATTTTATATTAACTTACATTTTATTAATTATCTGTATGAACAAAGTATATCATAATGTGGTATTACAAGTCAGGTGCTTTTGGAGTGCTATTATTGATGTAAACGATCTGATAAAAGCTTCTATTTGTCAGCTACTATTATTAGATATTCATTATTTATCTTCAAGTTTGAAAAGAACACTTAACATTTCATGATATATAATTTCAAAATCATTGCACTTGAAAGGTACTTAAAACAAATTTAATCTGAAGCTTTCTGAGATGCATTTGGTCAAGTAGCTTACAGATAAAAATTGGAATTGGTTTAGGTTTATTATTGTCACATATACCAAGATACAGTGAAAAACTCCTCTTGCATATTGTTTATATAGATCAAATCATTAGGAAATGAATTGAGCTAGAATCAGGTTAACACAATTACACAATTAAATTTACTGCCTAAGATTATTTGTTTTCTTCCTTTAACAGGCTCCAAAGATCACTGTTGCCATCAGGTAGGAGGTACAGAAGCCTAAAGGCACACACTCAGTGATTCAAGAACAGCTTCTTCCCCTTTACCATCTGATTCCTCAATGGACATTGACTCTTTGGACACTACTTCACTTTTATTTAATATACAGCATTTCTGCTTTTGCATGTTTTTTAAATTTATTCAAAACATAATTGATATACTTGTTTATTATTATTATTTTGTATTTTATTTATTATGATTTACTTTTTTTTCTTTCTGCTAGATTATGTATTGCATTGAACTGCTGCCGCTAAGTTAACAAATTCCACATCACGTGCTGGTGATAATAAACCTGATTCTGATTCTGAAAAGACTTCCCTCTGGAAGAAATGCACCTTACATAAATTCTATATAGCAAACACTGAAAGCCTTCTGTAAATCTGTTTGAACATCTGTAAGAATTACCAAGGCACAGCTAGATTTAAAAAACATACAAGGAGTGATTGATAAGTTCTTGGCCTACGGTAGAAGGAGTCAATTTTAGAAAACCTAGCATATTTATTTTTCAACATAGTCTCCTCCTACATTTACACACTCAGTCCAGCAGTCGTGGAGCACACGGATCCCTTCTTTGTAGAAGTCAGCATCTTGGACCTCCAGAAGTGGTCCACAACAGGGGTGATTGATAAGTTTGTGGCCGGGGGGGGAGGAGGAGATGAGTTATTAACTTCAAACTTTCTGCATAATCACTCAAAAAGTTGAAATGCAGGTGCCTGCAAACTTATCAATCACCCCTGCTGTGTACCACTTTTACAAAGAAGGGATCCGTATGCTCCATGACCACTGGACTAAGTGTGTAAATGTAGGAGGGGACTATGTTGAAAAATAAATGAGCTAGCTTTTCTAAAATTGCCTCCTACCTTAGGTCACAAACTAATCAACCACCCCTCGTATTTTGCATGCCAAATGTTATTAAAATAACCAATTAAATCTACTGTAAAGGCTGTTTCAACCTTTCCAGACTATTGTTCGTGAAGGGAGTTCAAGTTCTATAGCATTAGGTATAGAATTAGCCTTCAGTCTGCCAAATCTATTCCAAATAACAGAACTAAATATCTGGATGCAGTGAATCTGCTGTCAGGAGACTATGAATAATAAAGCATCATTTGTCACCTCTTCACATCTTGTAAACCAAGTCTGGATGGTAATGAATAAAAATGAAAATACGCTCAATTCCTCTGCACCATTCTCTACTTTTCTGTATATTACTACATGAAAATAGAGATTTACCAATTTTGCAAAATAAACTCATTGCTAAAATGTATAAATTCTCATCTGCAATGCAGATTCCGAGGTAAAGTAAAGGGTTGTTTGTGAGTCAAGGCAATTGAAATCTGGGTCTTATAAATCAGTTGATGACAGAGTACACTTGTTAAAGCAACTGGATGATATACTGAAATTCTGGAGTACCAGCTCAATTTCTTACAACTGTAACTAGCAATAACAAAAGTGTTTTAAAAATACCACAATAGCACTTGCCCTTACTCTCACAATCATTTGTGAGGTGAAGGTAGGTAGGTGAGTCCAGATATTGTACAAGATAAAAACACTTGCCCTTGTTTTTATGTCCAAGTTTCAATGCAAATGTGCACTTTGCACTTCCATTGAAGAAGTCATAGACATTTGCAGTACACATCCTTTCATTTGGAAATTCCAGTTAAGATTCATCCTATGACGGTGAAAATTCACCAATGCATTTTAGGCATATGTTAGGAATCCAGGTACTACTCCTTTGTGAATTGTCCACGAAGGCAGTGTGTCACACAGAAACTTGGAAAGCCATACAAATTAAAAAGGTTGACCCTAGAATGTCAATTGTACCTTCACTGACTGTCGCATGTTGAGTTTAATCTGCTGCTGCTGCCCTTTTACAAACAGGCAAAACCGACAGCCACAGCATATGTGCACCAGATGTTGTGACATGCCCAGATGATTGCTACTGAGCAGCCTAATCATGGCATAGGACCCAAATGTTTAACTCTAACCTCTTCCAAATCTAATCACTTCCTCTCCATCTTCCATCCATGCTGCTTCTCCTTGATCTCCAAGGCAGATTTTGCTTTAAAGGTTCCACTGGAAAACTTTAATAGTACTGACTCACTTCCCAATGAGAAGTGCACACATAACTTAACAGCAGAATCCAACACTGGCTTCTAATGCTTTCAGGAAAAATTGCAAAAGCAATTTTTTGAAGAAACTTGCTGATTCTATTTGATAGTAACCAGTTTGTAATTAGAGTGAAACGGAGGTGCCATCCCAAGCAATGACAACAGGTGGATTCCTATTTCTTTTGCAATATAAGAAAATCATCCACCAGAATGCATGGTACAACTCACAACAACACTCAGCTCTCTTATCTGGGAACACTTACAGATTGCCCTAATATAAAGATTAAAATAATTATTTTTAACAACTTAAAAGCAGATTCATTATTATGAAAATCAATTCACATTCCATCCTAACTTCATTTCTGCCTAGCCAACCCCATACACTGCCCTACTCCACAGGCACAAATCTTTTCCTTCTTTATTTCCCAATGCATGGAACTCTTGTATCATGGGGTTTTCTTCTACCAGTATGCTTAGGTGCTCTTTACTCAAAATCTATGCAGAAACTCATGTCATTTTGAAGGAAAGCTGATGGCAGAATAAACACATAGTATTCAGCTTTTGAGAGGGTTATGTAGAGAACTGGCATAGTAATTAAATAATATAATCTCATGAACTTAACATCAAATTTATATTCTTACACAAGATGCCAGTAAACAGCTGGCAAATTACAGTGTCTTGGCTGCAGTTAAACAGCTCTTAGTTCAGTGCCAACTTACAATTTCTGACATTGGTCAAGGAGCAACACTCTCCTAACCGGCCAAATTTTCTTAGCTTTCGACATCCCATCTTTCTTTTAGGCTGTCAGGATTTAATTTTTTTTGTGAGGAATTACAATCATCAGCTAATTTTCCACCTGACTTTTTAACAGAGGGACGGTCGCTGATGACACAGCTGATGATGGTTGGACCTCTGACACAGCCCGAGGAACTCCTGCAGCAAAGTTAATGAGCTGAAAAGGATGGCTGCTAATAACCATATAAGGTACACTTCCTGACTATTAAGCATTTTCTCTCAAATCCTACTGATTTTAACTTTATTAGATTCAAGGATTCAAAGTACATTTATTATCAAAGTATGTATGCAGTATACAACCCTGAGATTCATATTTGCCACAGACAGCCATGAAACAAAGAAAATCATGGAACCTGTTGAAAGAAAAAAAATCAACCGTCCATGTGCAAAAAACAAATTGCGCAAACAGCAACAAGAACTGCAATTCTTGTGCAGAAAACGTATCGTGCAAAGGCAACAAGAAAACGAGCAAAAACACAGAATATAAAACACAAAACCAAAAGAGTCCAAATTCAGTTCTGCTCAGTGTTCATTATCTGCAGGCTGCACCAATTCAAAGTTGCCCAAAACAGTAAAATAGCCAATGAAAAAGGTACGGCCAGGAACTACAAATGCTATTAAGCATTTTCTCTCAATTCCTAACAATTTTAACTTTATTAGATCTCCTTGTTGCCATGTTTAGTTTCTCTGATGTTAAGTGTTTACACTCTTAACTTACATCAGACATTTAACTATTCTGTGCACGTTTGAATAAAGTCAGGCATCAGCAAACTGATTTTTGGTTCAGTGACTCAGGAGTCTGCAGAGTTTTGGCATATCATCAAAAGTCTTGACAAACTTCAATATCTGTATGGTGGAAAGCGTACTGACTGACTACATTATGGCCTGGTATGGGAACACCAATGCTTTTGAGCAGAAAAATCCTACTAAAGGTAGTGGATTCAGCCCAGTACATTATGGGTAAAGCACTCACAACATTTGAGCAAATGTAGATGAAACATTGCTGTAGAACAGCAGCATCCATCAAAGATCCTCACCACCCAGGCCATGCTCATTTCTCACTGGAAGGCACAGATGCCTCAGGACTCGTGCCACCAGGTTTAAGAACAGTTACTACCCCTCAAACACCTGGCTCCTGAATAAAAGGGGTAACTACACTCACTCTATTTCTGGTGTTCCCACAACCAATGGTCTCACTGTAAGGACTCTATCTTGCTACTTTATGCTTTTGTTATTTACTGCTATTTATTTATATTTGCATTTGCACAGTTTGTTGTTCATTGATCCTGTTTACAGTTACGGTTCTATAGATTTGCTAAGTATGCCCACAGGAAAAGGAATCTCAGGATTGTATGTTGTGATATGTATGTATTCCAATAATAAATTTTACTTTGAACTTTTGAACTCTGATAGCAGTGGTGATGATGATTGAGATCAAGATGATACATCAGCATCTACTAGGAATGCAATTGATACAATACTACTTCTAAAAAGCTTTCATTGCCAATTGATTTTTTTGGGGCTAACATTTTCTGAATTAAATTCTAGGTGGATGCAAAGCAAGGTTAACTTATAATTAAATATTAACCACCCCATCACTGACTACATCTACACAAAGTGCTATCATCAACGAGCCCCACCATCCAGGTCATGCTCTCTTTTCGCTGCTGCCATGAGAAAGATGGCACTGGGTCTTCAGGACTCTCACCACCAGGTTCAGGAACAGTTATTACCCCTTAACTATCAGGTTCTTAAACCAGAGTGGATAACTGCACTCAATTTCACTCACCCTACTACTGAAATGGACTCACTTCCAAGGACTCTTCAGCTCATTTATCATTTATTTACTATTATACTATTATTTCCTTTCTCCCCCTGTCACGTACCCTGTGACGGGTTAAAGAACCAGCAGAAATAGAAAACACCGTGGAGTCTGGTATTGCTATAAACTCATGCTATACATTAGAAACTACACAATACAGTAATATAAATTCTTTGGAAGTCACCGACTGTGACCACACACAAAGGGGACCGTTCTTCTGTGGTGGAATTATTAACCCAGGCGAGGGTTGGCCACACGAATAACTCCCCACCGGTCACACCCTTTTCACACTGTGAGAGCCACTGATCAATCCGCCTGATCGATCCTCCAAAACCCACCTTTTCTGTGGGCACAACAAAGCTCGTTCAGGTCTATCAGTGGACCTTCTATTTATCTCACCGTGCTGAACACCAGCTTTCCATCAAACAGCTCCTCCTTTGTACATTCAAAACAAGCTTTAGAGTTCGTTTAAACACCATCTCAAGGCAGGCTTCATCCCTCTCTCTCTGTAAGAATACAGAAGCTGACAGTGTCCTTGTAAAAGTGTAAACATGCTTGCAGAGAAACCATAACACCATCTCCGAGCAGTCTTCACCTCTCTCCCTCTGTAACAGCTCAAACAGTGTCCAAAAGCCAGTCTCAATCTCCCGACATTTTAAAGTAATGGTGGACAGAAAATATGAACCCTAGGGGTACATTGCACCCCTCTTTCTTTTATAGACTTGCACAGTTTGTTGTTTTTTTCACAGTGGTTGTTGGTTGTGGTCTTTCATTGATTCTATAGTTTCGTGTATCCAATGTGATTGTCTGCAAGCAAATGAATCTCAGGGTTTACATAGTGACATATGTACTTTAATAAATTTACTTTGAACTTTCGTAAGGATGTGAATTACAGAAAATAGGAATAACTTAGCATCCATCAAAATCCAAGGTACAAGTCACAATACTCAGCTCTTTTATCTGGGAACATTCACTTGCAAATGGCAAAGTGCACCTACATCAAAACGAAGTGTAAGGAAAGCACTTCATAAATATCACTGAATAATCAAGGGCATGCAGCGTTCTGTAAGAGGAAGTACTGCCACTGCAGCAATTATTGGCTTAATCAGGAAACACAAAATACCACTCAGAAATTATGAGATAAAAGACTCTTTACAATGCTAAGATGACTATTAATGTCCCCTTGACTGAAAATATTCTGCACCATTAACTATATCTGATGTGTCTGCAAATCTCAAATCCCTTCTTCTTCATGGCCATCCTCTAGGAACAGGGTTAACTCTGGTTCTGTCGTGGCTAATCAGGGAAACTTCAGAAAAATACTGGACTGATAGAGTAAAAGGCTTTTGTCAGGTCAAAACACTGCTTAGATAATATTTTATGATGCTCCCTACACATCTCCAGAGGCGACTCAGTCAAACTACACAATCAAAACATAACAAATGAAATGTACAACTCCTTTGATATTATAATTTGAAGCTATACAAATCAGAAGAGATAAGGAAAATTCCTTCTCCGTAATCCAAATTAAAGTTGAATGCATATGCATGACAAAGAAGAACAGGATTGTACTTGCCTATGATACCAGAATTTCTGGGGGTCACGCCCCTAAAATGATTTAAATTAATGAGAAAACCATAGCATAAGGAACTTACCATTACTTATAACATTCTTTAGTGAACATTTCATGTTTCTTTTTCTTCTTTCCTCTGCTCAAGTCACAGATTTTTCCATTGGCGCAATGGACATGTGAGTTGGCCTTAGCAAGATCTTCAACTATGCATGATGCATGATCAGCAGAACAAAGTGGTGCATGGTCTACTTACTACAAATGTGTGTCTCATATTTCAGCACGTTGGTTCTTTACTATCGGCAAGTTTGGAAACAATTTAGGGCCTTGCGTATAGTCACTACTATTTTGAGGCGCAGAAAGCTGCTCAGTCATTCTAATGCTCATGCTGACTCCACTGTCTATCACAACAATCAATGAAAGAAAACTTTTGTCATTAGTCTTGCTAAAATAGTCAGAAAGCAATTCCTATAGATCAGCTCCAATTATAAGCAACATTGCTCTCAATTGTGACAGATTAACAACCTTTTTGTTTTAAGATGATGGCATTTGTTTCTAAAAGATAAAGGCATTGATGGACCTTGCAGCAAAGTGATTCATAGTTTTGAAAATAGTTTCTCTAAACATGCCTCAATGCATGTATGATTATAATGTCAACTAGAAATCTGTAAATTAGCTGAAAAATGTGCAAGTTTAGCAACTGTTGGCAAGTTGCACTGCAGACCACACAAAACAAAGTGATCTTAATGGAAGTGGACCAAAGTTATAATCTTAATTGCCATCATGAAAAAAAGCCTGATTGAAGTGGTGATGGAGGAATGCCATACTTCACTTTTGCTTTAAAGTCTTGCATTTGTTTAACTAGAATTTTAGGCTTCTGCTTTAACACCTTCTTTTCATCTTTCCCTTCAACGTTATGAATCTTTGTTTACTGAATACTGCCATACTGCTCCAATTTTCTGACCCTATTTCACCATGCACCCCAAACTATTCAGTTCCTCATCCATCCCTTCAAACAAAACTACCACTATGACCATGACATTATGATCCCAGTAGCAATTAGTTGATTTTGAAAGAAGTAAGTTTCTCTCTGCAATTGGATCCTCGACTGCCTGACCAAAAGACCACATTCAGTACGGATAAGCAGGTAGGCCTCTGCCACAATTATTCTAAACACTGGTGCTCCATAAGGGTGCATCATCAGTCCTTTCCCTGTACCTTGTACAAAAAGAACTGTGTAGTCAAGTTCTGCTCTAACTCCAAATATAAATTTGCAGTTGATACCTCCACAGTGGGCTGCACCTTAAATGATGATGAGTTAGTTGGAGTAAAGGAAGCAAATAGAGAGCTTAGTAACATTTGTCATGACCACAACATCAGCAAAACAGAAGAGCTGGTTGTTAACTTCAGGAAGGGGAGCAGTGTGCATACATGCTCCTGTCTACATTAACAGAGTTGAAGTTGTGAGCTTCACGCTCCTGGAAGTGAACATCACCATAGCCTGTCCTGATCTAATGACATGGTCACCATGGCCAAGAAAGTTTACCAGCACCTATACTTCCTCAGGCATCTAAAGAAAGTTAGCATGACCCCATCCACCCTCACAAATTTTTATCAATGCACCACAGAAGGCATCCTACCCAGAGAAATCATTGCTTGATGCTAACTGCTCTGCATATGACCACAAGAATCTTCAGATTGTGGAGACAATTCAACACAGCACTGGCCTCTGTCTGTAATTCTTGCTACCTCAGTAAAGCAGTCAGCGTAATCAAATACTCTCACCTTATTTCCTTACCTGCCCATCACCCCCCTCTGGTGCTCCTCCCACTTTCCTTTCTTCCATAGTCTTCTGTCCTGTCCTTTCACATGCCCCCCCCCTGCTCCAGCCCTTTATCTCTTTCACCAATCAATTTCTCAGCTCATTCGTCCACCCCTTTCCCCTCTCCCGCTTTCTTCCTCCCCTCCCCCTACGTCCTTACTCAGGCTTCTCTTCTTTTCCAGTCCCAACAAAAGGTCTCGGCCCAAAATGTCGACTGTTTACTCTTTTCCATAGATGCTGCCTGGCCTGCTGAGTTTGTGCACCATTTTGTTCATGTTGCTTTGGATTTCCAGCATTTGCAGATTTTTCAATAGGTTTCAATAGGTACATTTAATGTCAGAGCAACGTATACAATATACATCCCGAAATTCCATTTCTTCGCAGACGAAAACAGAGGAGTGCCCCAAAAAATGAATGAGTTAAAAAGTTGGAACCCCAACTCCCCCTCCCATGGACTAGCAGCAGCAAGGCCTCCCCACCCCCATCAACAAAAAAGCATCGGCACCCTCCACCGAGCACTCAAGTGTGCAGCAAACATCAATAAAGACACAGACTTGCAGTACCCCAAAGACTACTCGTTCACCTGGTAATTCGACATACCACAGGATCTAACAAGGGAAAAAGAGATGTCCCCGTTTCACAGCAAGAGGGGAGACGTAACAAATAACTCGCTGATTTACAATGTTAAAAGTCTGTTGCGTCACTTTTTCTGAGCTATGCACCCAGAGGGTTAACACCAAAAATGCACAGCTCACCGGGCACACAACCCCCAGCAGCTAACTCGCTGCTGCCGATGTTCCGTGTTCTCCAGCGACACTTCAGTCAGGGGCAGCAGCCGAGAATCAGCACGTCCCCAGAGCAACTACATCTCAGAACCCTGAAGCGATGCTCGTCTTCTAGGCTGCATCCTTGGGATATCAAAAAGCGGCCAGTCATGAGGCCCTGAGAGCAGGTCCCATTCCCACAAAGAATCAAACTCAGAGTGTAACTCCAAGTCAGGGTCTTCAAAAGAACCCCCCACACCTTGAAAAGGACAAAAAGAGACATCAAAAATACAATTAGAGCTGTTTCCGAAGGTGCAAGCAAAGGAGTCACCATTTAGAGCTATCTTGACTTCTCCCTGCCTCCAGATTTTCTCGTGTTTGTAATCAAAGACTCCATCCACTTAAGACATTCTCTCTTCTCCTCTCTTCCATTAGATACAAAAAACTGAAAGCACATACCAACAGGCTCAAGGACAGCACCTACCCCTCTGTTTTGAGGCTATTAAATGGTTCACTAGTACAATAAGGTAGACTCTTGACCTGAAATACACTGTTATTGTTCTACCCCAATGCATTGTGTAATAATTTGATTTGTATGAACAGTATGCAAGTCAAGCTTTTTACTGCATCTCAATACATATGGCAACGAAAAAGCAATTCCAATTCTAGAAATAAGTGATTTACCACTTCCTTTCCAATTTTCTCCCATACCCTGAAAAATTTCAGATGTGATTCCTTTGGCTCTTTACCCTATTCTGGATCATCTGCATTACAGGAACTCATACATCAGGTTGCTGGTCATTGATTACAGCTCTGCATTCTACACAATCATCTCACCCTAAACTCATCTCAAGCTTCAACCTAGATCTTTGTACCTGGTTCTGCAGCTGGATACTCTCTGTTTCTTCACTTGCAGCATCCTTACTTTCACTGGAGGTTAAGAAAATCAGATTGCCACTGAAAACTAACAAGCTTCTAAAGATACATTGTTGAAAGTATCCTGGCAGGTTGCTTTACGGTCTGGAATGTACGAAGCTGCAGAGAGTAGTGGATTCTGCACAATACATCACGAGGTACATCCCTCCCCACCACGATAGTGCCCGCTAGAGGTGCTGCATCAAGAAGGTAACATCCAATGATCCCCATCAACTGGTCCTTGACATCTTTCTCACAGCTACCATTGGGCAAGAGGTACAGAAGCCTGTAGTCCCAGACCTGCTTTTAGTCAAGTGACAAAACCCTAATCAATACTCTTACCATTGATTATTTTACACTAAAATGGACTTCGTTTTTTTCAAAATCAGATTTAGTATCACTAGCAAATGTTGTAAAATGTGTTGTTTTATGGCAGCAGTACATTGTAATATGTAATAATTTTTAAAACTATAAATTACAATAAGAAATGTATATTAAAATTAAATTAAGTAAGCGGTGCAAAAAGAGAGCGAAAAAATAGTGAGGTGGTTTCAAGTCCATTCAGAAATCTGACAGTCGAGGAGAAAAAGCTGTTTCTGAACCATTGAGTGTGTGCCCTCAAGCTCCCGGATCCCCTCCTTGATTGTAGCAAAGAGAAGGCATGTCTTGAGTGATGGGGCTCCTTATTGATGGATGCCATCTTTGAGGCATCGCCATTTGAAGAGGCCTCGATGCTGGGGATGCTAGTGCTCATGATGGAGCGGGCTGAGCTTACAACTTCTTGCAGCTTCTTCCAATCCTGTGCATTAGCCACTCCATATCAGATAGTGACACAATCAGTTAGAATGTTCTTCGCAGTACATCTGTAGAAATTTGTGAGAACCTTTGATGCCATACCAAGTTGCCTCAAAGTCCTACTGAAATATAGTCACCATCACATCTGCTTTATAATTGCATAAGTATGTTGGACCTAGGATAGATCTTCAGAGATGTTGATGCCCAAGAACTTCAAACTACTCACCCTTTCAACTGCTAATCTCTCAATGAGGACTGGTGTGTTTCCTTAATTTCCCTTCTTGAACTCCATAATCAATTCCTTGGTCTTACTGACATTGAGTGCAAGGTTGTTGTTTTGACACCACTCAACCAATTGATCTATCTCACTCCTGTATGCCTCTTTGCCACTACCTGAAATTTTGCCAGTATTAGTTGTGTCATCAGCAAATTTATAGATGGCATTTGATCTGTGCCTCGTCACACAGTTGTGGGTGCATCCTTGAAGTGGGCCAGTGTTGACTGCCACATGGAGGAGATGTTATTTCTGATCCACACTGAATGTCTAGGAATTCAAGGATCCAGTGTGAAAGTAAAGGATCCAGTAGCTGAGGGAGGTACAGAAACCTAAGGTTTGGAGTTTGTTGATTAGAACCGAGTGTTCATTTGTGTTGAATGCAACAGCCTGACATAGGTATTGTTATTGTCCAGGTAATCCAAGGCCAAGTGAAGAGCCAATAAGATTATATCTTCTGTAAACCCATTGTCTATTAAATGACTAAGCCTTCTCACAGATAGAACAGTACTGCATTCACTGGGATTCAATTCAGAACACTCCTGAATATTGTCAATTTTTCTTGTTTAGCTAAAGTAAGGTACCAGAACTTAGCTAGAATCAGAAAGAATGAGAGATGTTATTGATCTGAAGATTTCAAACATGAACTTCAATGTGTTATCATATGTGCACTGAAAAACTTATGAGCAGCATCACAGGCACAGAACATTATATAAGCAGCATGCATGAGAAAAACAAATTAAACATAAATAATACACAATTTTTTTCAAGAATACAATTACAATAAAAAAATCTAAGTCAATTTTATGAGCGTCAGAACCTCCCCTTCTCTCATGTACACAGCACAATGTGCCCAAAGGCAGCTGAATTTCATCAAGAAATCCAATGGAACATTCCACATCATTTGGCCCATGGCTCTATACCAGTACTCAGCTGGATGAGCTGGAGTTTAAGGAGATAAGAGTCAAGGAAAAGACTGATGTTCTTGAAGATCCAGCCTCTATGTGACACAATAACTGAAACTTGGCAAGCACTGTGTGTTGTCTTACAGTAAATGTACCATGTTATTTCCCAGAATTGCTATCTGTGCCACGTGCCAGTGAGGGTAAGAATAGGATGCTCTGGAGGATGAACACGTGTCTGAGGAACTGGTGTAGGAGGCAGGGTTTCAGATTTCAGGATCACTGGGACCTCTTCTGGGGCAGGTGGGACCTGTTCAAGAGAGATGGGTTACACCTGAACTACAGAGGGACCAATATCCTTGCAGGGAGGTTTGTTAGTGCTATTTGGGGGGGGGGGGGGGGTTAAACTAGATTTGCAGGGGGATGGGAACCAGAGTGCCAGAGTAGATAGTGGAGCGGGGGTGAAAATAAATGATGGTAAGGTTTCATGCAAAGTCACAAATAGAAGGGTTGTTGGTGGTGGTAATAATCTTCTGAGGTGTGTCTATTTCAATGCGAGGAGTATAGTGGGGAAGGCTGACGAGCTGAGGGTGTAGATTGACAGGTGGAATTATGACATTGTAGTCATTAGTGAAACTTGGCTACAGGAGGGGCAGGACTGGCAGCTCAATGTTCCAGGGTTCCGATTATCAGAAGTGATTGAGGCAGAGGGATGAAGGGTGGGGGGGGGGGGGTGGCATTGCTAATCAGGGAAAATGTTACAGCAGTGCTCAGGCAGGACAGATTAGAGGGCTTGTCTACTGAGGCCATATGGGTAGAGCTGAGAAACAGGAAAGGTATGAACACATTAATAGGGTTGTATTATACACCACCCAATAGTCAACAAGAATTGGAGGAGCAAATCTGCAGAGAGATAGCAGACAGCTGCAGGAAACATAAAGTTGTGATAGTAGAGGATTTTAATTTTCCCCATATTGATTGGGACTCCCATACTGTTAAAGGTCTAGACGGGTTAGAGTTTGTAAAATATGTTCAGGAAAGTTTTCTAAATCAGTATTTCAAGATACTAACTACAGAGGATGCAATATTAGATCTCTTATTAGGAAATGAGTTAGGACAGGTGACAGAAGTGTGTGTAGGGGAACACTTTGGTTCCAGTGATCATAACACCATTAGTTTCAACTTGATCATGGACAAAGATAGATCTGGTCCTCAGGTGGAGGTTCTAAACTGGAAAAAGGCCAAATTTGAAGAAATGAGAAAAGATCTAAAAAGCGTGGATTGGGACAGGTTGTTCTCTGGCAAGGATGTCATTGGTAAGCGGGAGGCCTTCAAAGGAGAGATTTTGAGAGTGCAGTGTTTGTATATTCCTGTCAGGGTTAAAGGCAAAGTGAATAAGAGTAAGGAACCTTGGTTCTCTAAGGATATTGGAACTCTGATAAAGAAGAAGAGAGAGATGTATGACATGTATAGGAAACAGGGAGCAAATAAGGTACTTGAGGAGTATAAAAAGTGCAAAAAAATACTTAAGAAAGAAATCAGGAGGGCTAAAAGAAGACATGAGGCAGCTTTGGCAGTCAAAGTGAAGGATAATCCAAAGAGCTTCTACAGGTATATTAAGAGCAAAAGGATAGTAAGGGATAAAATTGGTCTTCTTGAAGATCAGAGTGCTGGGCTATATATGGGACCAAAAGAAATGGGGGAGATCTTAAATGGTTTTTTTGCATCTGTATTTACTAAGGAAACTGGCATGGTTCAATGGAAATAAGGCAAACAAGTAGTGAGGTCATGGAACCTAGACAGATTGAAGAGGAGGAGGTGCTTGCTATCTTGAGGCAAATCAGAGTAGATAAATTTCCAGGACCTAACAGGGTATTCCCTCGGACCTTGAAGGAGACAAGTGTTGAAATTGCAGGGTCCAAGGCAGATATATTTTAAATGCCAGTATCTACGGGTGAGGTGCCAGAGCATTGGAGGATAGCTCATGTTGTTCCATTGTTTAAAAAAAGGCTCTAAAAGTAATCTGGGAAATTATAGGCCAGTAAGTGTAGGATCTACAAGTATTTAGATAGACAGGGACTTATTAGGGAGAGTCAATACGGCTTTGTGCGTGGTAGGTCATGTTTAACAAATCTATTAGAGTTTTTTGAGGAGGCTACAAGGAAAGTGGATGTTGTCTACATGGACTTCAGTAAGGCCTTTGACAAGGTCCCGCATGGGAGGTTAGTTAGGAAGATTCAGTCGCTAGGTATATATAATGAGGTAGTAAATTGGATTAGACATTGGATCAGTGGGAGAAGTCAGAGAGTGGAAGATTACTTCTCTGAGTGGAGGCCTGTGACTAGTGGTGTGCCACAGGGATCAGTGTTGGGTCCATTGTTATTTGTCATCTATATCAATGATCTGGATGATAATGTGGTAAATTGGATCAGCAAATTTGCAAATGGTACAAAGATTGGAGGTGTAGTGGACAGTGAGGGAGGTTTTCAAAGCTTGCAGAGGGATCTGGACCAGCTGGAAAAATGGGCTGAAAAATGGCAGGTGGAGTTTAATACAGATAAGTGTGAGGTATTGCACTTTGGAAGGTCAAACCAAGGTAGAACATTCAAGGTAAATGGTAGGGCACTGCGGAGTGCAGTAGAACAGAGGGATCTAGGAATACAGATACAAAATTCCCTAAAAGTGGCATCACAGGTAAATAGGGAAGTAAAGAGAGCTTTTGGTACATTGGCCTTTATAAATCAAAGTATTGAGTATAAGAGTTGGAATGTTATGGTGAGGTTGTATAAGGCATTGGTGAGGCCGAATTTGGAGTACTGTGAGCAGTTTTGTTCACCTAATTACAGGAAGGATATTAATAAGGTTGAAAGAGTGCAGAGAAGGTTTACAAGGATGTTGCTGGGACTTGAGAAACTGAGTTACAGAGAAAGGTTGAATAGGTTAGGACTTTATTCTTTGCAGCGTAGAAGAATGAGGGGAGACTTGATAGAGGTATATAAAATTATGATGGGTATAGATAGAGTGAATGCAAGCGGGCTTTTTCCACTGAGGCCAGGGGAGAAAAAACCAGAGGTCATGGGTTAAGGGTGAAGGGGGAAAAGTTTAAAGGGAACATTAGTGGGGGCTTCTTCACACAGAGAGTGGTGGGAGTGTGGAATGAGCTGCCAGATGAAGTGGTAAGTGCAGGCTCACTTTTAACATTTAAGAAAAACTTGGACAGGTACATGGATGAGAGGGTCCAGGTGCAAGTCAGTGGGTCTAGGCAGAAAAATGGTTCAGCACAGCCAAGAAAGGCCAAAAGGCCTGTTTCTGTGCTGTAATGTTCTATGGTTCTAAATTTAACACTGCTTCGAAAAAAAAAATCCTTTAATGCTTACAGAAAAGTCTGGTATTCCTGGTCAGAGAAAAGTCTGACATCCAGCCTATGGATTATAGGCTTGCAGGTAAGATATGATCTATGAGGGCAGAATAACACCCTCACAACCCCCAGGAAGCATGAAAACATTATATTCAAATACATTGAAATCTGACTGAGTAGCGCCACAAGTCTCACTCAATGTCAGCTAGACCAAGGAGCTGAATATTGACTTCAGGAGCTGGAAACCAGAGGTCCACAAGCCAGTCCTCATCTGAGATCAGAGGTGGAGGGGGTCATCATTATCATTTCAGAGGATCTGTCCTGGATCAAGCACGTTAAGTGACATTACGAAGAAAGCACACAGTGCCTCTATTTCCTTCGAAGGTTACGAAGAATCAGCATGACATCTAAAACTTTGGCAAGCTTCTATACATGTGTGGTAGAGAGTATACTAGTATGAAAACACCAATACCCTTGAACAGAAAATCCGACAAAAATTAGTGGATATGGCCCAGTCCATCACAGATAAAGCCCGTTGTTGCAGGAAAGTACCCAAGCCATGCTCTCTTCTCACTGCTGCCTTTAGAAAGGTGGTACAGGAGCCTCAGGAACCACACCACGAGGTTCAGGAACAATTATTACCCCTTATTCTTCAGGTTCTGAACCAGAGAAGATAACTTCACTCACCCTATCACTGAACTGTTTCCACAACCTATAAGACTCACTTTCAGGGACTCTTCATCTCAAGTTTTCAATATTTATTGTTTATTTTTTTTTAATATTTGCACAGCTTGTAGTCTTTTGCACATTAGTTGTCTGTGCTTCATGCATCCTTTCATTGATTATATTGTATTTCATGAACTTGCTGTGTATGCCTGCAAGAAAATGAATCTATGGGTTGTATATGGTGACAATACATTCCGATAATAAATTTACTTTGAACTTTGATTTTTACCGATTTATATTGTTCTTCAAAAGTAAGATTATTTCCTCCTGTATAATGGAGACACAACTGTGGATGTTGGAAATCTGGAGCAACACACAAAGGAGTTTCAGCAGGTCATGGAGGGAAATGATTAGATAATGAAGACACTGCCAAACCCACCTGAAATATCAACTGTCCATTTCCCTCCATAGATGTTACCTGGCTGGCTGATTTCTTCGAGCACCTTTGTGTTTTTTCCCCTACGTAGTATAAGATCTGTCAATGTGCGCATTCTTCCCAGCTACCTCTTGCATGTCTATTCTACTTAGGACTCTCTTCATGGAGTTCTTAGCTTGCAGTGCACCCATTAAACACTTAAAGACACCCAGATAAATGATGTAGCACTCATTCCAAGCAGCTTTAGCAGCTTATATCCCTTCTGGTGACTGGTGTCATAATGGAAAGACCTGTATAGCATATCTGTGTGAAAAATGGCAGAGTAACTGTGGTTCTGCAGCTGCTGTGAACAGGGTCCTAAGAAACTATAATTTACATCATTATTTGGACATAGTAGTGGACCTCGCTGCCATCTGTTGTCCATCACTAACTGCCTCAGTTCAGGGACAATTAAAGGTCAACATCATTATTGTGCTTGGAGTAATAAGCAAGCCAGACTGGTAAAGATGACAGATTTCCTTTCTTCATGGACATTAATGAACTAGATTTCAAAAAAACAATAATCCAGTGGTTTCATGCCATATTGTTATTGACACAAGCTTTATATTCCAGAGTTATTTAACTATTTGAATTTAACTTCCTCATTGTTCATGTTAGAATTTGAATTTATATGATGAGATCAGTGATCCTGATCTGTGAATGCTGGTTAAGCAATATGTTACCCTAACCATGATAAATGATGAAATTCCAGTAGGGATTGCTAAAAGTATATACCTTGCACAATAACTGATCTTGCATCATCTGTTTGCTTGGAAAAGCCAGGTATGCATGATTTGCTCAAACAATCAAAATTTATCACCAAAACATTTACATTTCTCTATCCTGCTTGAAGCCCATTTTGCTTAATGGCTGTAAGTGACTGTATTTATATATCTTCCCTCAAGCTCTTGACACCCAAAGCAATACAAGGTCATTGAAATACATTAAATGTGCAATCATTTTTGCCATGTATGACTATCAAATTATGCACAAAATTCAACAAGTAATAATGGAATAAATGGGATAATCAGTGTTAATTACATTGCCTGATGATTAAATGTTGACTTCACTCAGATGAAGAAGGTATATTTAATTGCTCTGCTGGTTGACATTCAATGGCTTATAACAATTCAATGGGATGTAATTACTGTTGTGTCTATGGACCCTATAATGATTTCTTCTGATTTAAACAAAGTGTTTAAGGAAATTCTGACAGGTCAGGTAAAGGAAGCTTTGCGAGCATTTACACCAGCAGAGACCAATTTACCAAAATAGGCTGTTTCTGTTTAAAATTACAGTTATTCTACAACTCCAATCTGACAAACATCTCCCTGACATCAAATTCCCCAGGACTTCTCCACGTTCAGGGTTTTGTGCCTGCCTGAAATAATGGGCCTTTGCTGTTAAGCCACCCAAAATATGATACTACCCAGCACTCCCTCAGGAGTTTACTGGAGTGTCAGCCTAGATTTTTCAACTAGTCTTTTGAGTAAAATGTGAATCTACAACCTTCTGTCCCAGGGATAACAGGCCAGGCTGACAGAGCTCTCGACCATCTGCCTGAAAATTATGTGGTCATATCTGTGCATTTGTTCTCCGTCTAAAAGAGACAAACTGCAGCAGAAGCAGCACATGGTGCAGCAGAAATCATGTGGTAGATCAGGCATTCAAATCCATCCAAAGGACAACATTTAAAAAATAAGGAGACAGAGTGAGAGATGTGAAGGTTGTGTGGGATAGGAAAATACATAGAATGAAAGAAATTACCTAAGCTCTGAAGTGCTTGAAGGAAGTGTGGATAACTAAATGACAAGACATTGGTTGAAGATATTGCTGATGGGATGATTTGCACCCTAGTTAATAATTTGTTTACTTTAGATAGACTGCCAGGTTCAACACCTAGCCTTCCCATTTCTTTTACCTTCCCTTTTAATAAATGATTCACCACTTATTCACACTGGAGTAGTCCAGAAGAATGGTGCTATGGTTAAGATATTAAACCAAAAACTGAATCAGCCTGGAAATAACTAGATGATGACATAGCCAGTTCAATCCTGATCTCCAAGCCTGTCTGCATGGAGCTTGTACGTGCTTTCTTTAACCACACAAGTTCTCTCAGGCACTGTAATTTCCTCCCCTATCTGAAAAAGAGTGCTCATTGGTAGGTTAATTAGCCATTGCAAATATCCACTAACCTGTAGCTGAGTGACAGAATCTAGAGAGAAATCAATGGAAATATGGGGAGCGTAATGTAAAAAAAGAAATGGGTATTTGATGGTCAGTGTGCATCCAGTGAATGATGGGCCTATTTCCAAGCTATTTCTCTTTATGACTTTACATGGAAATTCAATCTCACCAAAGCTGTCAAATCTAAATTACACTAATAATATGGAACATTTAAAGAAAGCAATTACTGGAGAAAATAGCTCATCCTTACCTGGTCTAGGCAATCTGTGATTCTGTAATGCCCTTTGAATTAGCCTATTCAGCTAGTTATTGTAATGCAACAAAAAAGATTTATTCATCACATGTACATAGAGACATAGTGAAATGCAACACTTGCCTTAACAACAACCAGGACACCCAAGGATATGCCAAGTGTTGTCACACATTCCAGTACCAACATATTCAAACTATTCCACAGAACAACACAAGTAGTAACAACAGCAAAACAAGCCCCTTTCCAATCCTGGTCTGCTGTGTTCCACCAGCATTTTGTGTGTGTTGCTTCCCTTTCCAATCCGTCAGTTCCACTTACTGACAAATGCAGACAGGGCTCCAGCCTTTGTCTCTGGATTCTCAGACACTTGGCATTGAACTTTGAACTTCACCTCAGGACTCACCCATCACAGGTTGACCTTCAGACCTAGATCCCAAGACTCTCCAATCAGAACTTTGACCTTCGTACCTGGAACCCAGGACTCGCCAATCACAGGTTTGACCTTCGGGTCTAAAACCTAGGACTGACCGATCACTGGTTTGACCTTCAGGCCTTAACTTCTGGACTCAAGCAGACATCTGACCCTTGCCATTTGTGCCCTTCAGAATTCTACCATCAGACTCTGCCAGGTTTGACCTTGGAGTTTTAATTTCTGGTCTTGCACAGGCCTCGACTTCTGTACTTGCATGCACCTCTGAGCCACCCATACTCCAGACACACCACACAGGTGGACCTCTGAGCCATGTCTGGTCTCCAACCTGAGGAATGCTCATCTCCTCAGCACCTACTGACATGACTTCTAGAATCATTGATGCTTGATCATGGAGTGCTTTGACCTGGACTCGAACTCCAGACCTCAAACTCTCCTTCATCCTTTTCCCAAAACCCTAAACTGATGCCTAAAACCCCACTGAGGAAAACTTGACCAAACAGACTCTCCAAGTCCTCCACCCTAATACCTAACTCGAGAAAACTCTCCCAGTTGCTCACTTGGAGTAGCTACCCAATTGGAAACACAAAGTACACTGCAGATGCTGGGGACGGCCCGAAACGTTGACTGCTCATTTCCACGGATGCTCCCCGAACTGCTGAGTGTACCCAATTGGAGTTGTTCACTTGGAGTAGTTATGCAATTGGACTAGCATATAAATATCAGACATTGCAGGTCCCTTACAAGGTGCATTATCACCTGAAGTGGAAATGTCTTAGTTGTCATTTAATCTAAATTCTGTAATTCCCTACCCATGCATCTGAAGAAATGCAGCAGTTCAAGAGGGTGGCACTTAAGCAATTTTTCAAGGCAAGATATGATGCCCATACCCAAGAAAATTACAAATCAAATGCACTCTTTTATATTACTTCATGTTAATTTTATCATCCGCATTTAATCATCTGTTGTCAACACCAATAATTAACAGCTCATTTTATTTCTTATATTGGTGTTTTTTTTCTCTTTTTCTTGTTGTACTTTCCTTATGCACTCTTTTAATGCGATTTGTATATCTTGTAATTGTGCTGAAATAGTTTAAGGCTGCTTATTAGCCTCATGGATGGTATTTGACAGACCAAAGACTCTCAACATTTTCAGCTTTTACTTTAAGATCTCCAACATGCAAAGAGCTAGAACTCAATGAGATATTTGTACATAAAAACAAAAGGAGAAAAAAAAACTCCAGCAGCTAAAGATCTGAAATAAGAACTGAAAATGCTGGAAATATTCAGGATTCCTTTATGGAAAAAGAGCAACATTTAAGGATGGTGATCACTCGGCAGAGCCAAGGAAACTTGAAATCAAACATGCTTTTAAGTTGAAGATAGTTTGGGGGGGGGGGGGAGATACAACAATGGGAATGGCTATACCAGAAGGGAACCAGGAGAGACTGAATGACACATCCATGTCATGAATGATGTGGTGCAAGCTGGAAGTGGCAGAAACATTTTGTTACAGATAATCTCCTCTAAGGGATGTGAATATGAGATGAAAGAAAACTGAGAAAAAGGATAAATAAATCAAAATAATGCTGGAACTGTAAGATACACACTTGAGAAGCACAATGTGCTGTAACTGAAGGAAAACAGCGAATGCTGAAAACACAGAGAAGGCCAAGTAAATACAGAGCAAGCAAAACCACTAACATTTCAGGGTGATCATCTTTTATCAGAGCTGGCTAATTCTTGTATCAACTGGAAAAGCTAGTTATCTTAATTGTTGAATTCAAAGTACAGAGGGCTGCAGGGTATTTAGTCGGAAGATGAAGAGCTGATCCTCAAGCTTAAATTGGGCTTTATTGAAATGATGATAGAGGCTAAGGATTCAGAAGCCAGAGTGGGATCAAGATATAGCTAAAGTAACAGACAACTGGAAGCTCGAAGTTTTCAAGGCAGACTGAAAGGAGGTGTTCTGAAAGTAGTTACCCAATTTGCATTTAGTTTCCCATAGAGAATACTCAATCACAAGTACTAAATACAGTAAACTGGAAGAGGCACAAATGAATTGCTGCTTCATCTGGAAGGAACTTTTGGACCTTTTTGGATAGTGGGAAATGACGAGTTGTTAGATATTCTGTTGTTGTACGAGAAGGTGCCACGAGAGAACCGAAGTGTGGTATTGATTAAAATGGAAGCATGAACCAGAGATTCCTGAAAGGAACATTCCCTTTAAAGTGCAGTGAAGTAGGGGAAAGGGAACTTTCTAGTGTTGCTAGTTTTAGTAGTTTTACTAGTTACTGGTTTTACTAGTGTTAGCATTGTTTGAAAGTTGAGCAAATTACAGGGATATTCCAATGATTGCAGACTTTGGCGGGTGAAAAGCATGGACAACGAGAGCTCTCTTTTGTTCAGCTGGAGGGGAGAAGGGCTGAGAACAGAAGTGTAAGCAATACAATAAGAAGCAGATCGGGAAGCAGCACTAATGTAGTCATCAATGCACCCAGTGGTGAAGGAGGGGACTTGAGCAATATTCATATATATAATCCACACAGGGACAGGCATGGCATGGAAATGTCTTTTCATCAAATATAGACAGAGATAAAAATAGGGCAGAACATCTGATGCCCGAGTTGGCCAGTTGAACACCATTATTTCTACAACTGTCTGTACCATTGTTCTTCCTGTCTCCATCTCCTATATGTGACAGGTCCCAGCAGATCAACAACAACTTGCAAATACCCTTTCTAATCATCAAGCTGACCCTACCTCTAACTTTCACTGCAGTTTCACTGATGCTGGATGGCTAGGGAAGGTTTGTGGGGTTTTTTCCAGCTCTCCCAATTTAGAGATTGAGAGAGCTGGAAAAGTCACATGAGGTGAATTGAAGGTACTTCAGAATGACCATCTGATATTTGGGTCAGATGGCATCAGCAGCTAGCTCCAAGTTCCACAGAGAATTCCTGACAAACTGCAGCATGTTTGCCAACAATTTATAGACTTTCATCCTTACTCACTAAAGCTCAGAAGTCATGATGAAAGTTAAATGCACATGTATCCATCTTCTTGTTCTGTCCCTGATAAGTTGCTGAGTTGAGAGGCCAGATACACTATCATTCAAAGAGGAGGTATAATTCTCCTGTTTATTTTAATCTGCATTTATATTTTTAATTAAGATAATTTAAATCTTACATTTTAATCAACTTAATTGCAATCAATTTATTTCAACTGCTACTAAACATCTCTGACCATAGTGAAGGAGCCTTCTGTTCAGCGAGCTGCTTTGCAGGCAATGTATTGAGAGCTATGCAAATGCAAAATATTACAGTTGCAAGGGTGGTGTAGGTGGCGACTGTAAACCCTGCCAGATCAGTGCAATCTATCCTATCATTAACTATATCATTAAAATAATACTCAGCTTTTCATGCCTACATGCATCCACAGTTCATTTACCAGGCAATATACATAATTCAATCATTAATGCGTCTTTTTCAGCACTTGCATTTACTCCCTTAAGGCCTCCCACACCAGGTGTGATAATTCCTATTCATACTGTTTGAATTACTGGTAGCAGAAGCTGTTCACTGATGCAAGAAACCAGGACATGCCAAAGGCTCACCAAAGCCAATGAAAAGTCTCTAGGCAAGTCCTGCCAGAAGATTGATGGATAGCTGCAAGCTCAAACAGCTTCAGATTGACTCGAAGCTCAACAAAAACAGCCGCAGGTGAGATACCCAAAACACAGGAGGATAGCTAATGCTTGAGCTTTATTTAAGAAGGTCTGCAAGGACAAGCCAGGAAAGGTTCAAACCAATGAGCATTACTAATAAAGAATTTTGAGGGACAGAATTTATTTGCATTTGGAAGAGGAAGAGCTGATTAGAGATAGTCAGCATGGCTTTGTTTGTGAGAGAACTCACAAATTCAACTGAATTTTTTTTGCACACTGAACTGAGCAAGAGTTTTAGTAAGCACAGAACAGTAGACATTGCTTATATAGTCTTTATCAAGGCCTTTGAAAAGGCCCTGCATGGTAGGCAAGTCCATAAATTTAGAATTCATGTGATCAAGATTGAGATAGCATATATGAGACAAACTTGGCTTGGTGGTAGGAAGCACTGCCTTAGTGGTCGCAAAGGGTTGGTTTGCAGACTGGAAACTTGTTACCTGTGCTGCAGCAGGGACCTTTATTATTCATCATATGCATCAATGACGTAAAAGAATGTAAGAACATTGATGATTAAGTTTGCAAATGACATCAAAATTAGTGGTATAGTAGACAGTGAAAATGTAGTCTTGTGTTACAACAGGATCTTGATTAAATGGGAAAGTGAGCAAAGGAGTAGCTGATGGAACTTAATTCAGACTAGTGTAGAAAGATCCATTTTCAGGAAGTTTAGCCAGACCAAGTCATAGATAGTAAATGGGAGGGAACTGAGGGGTACTGATGAACCATGACATTGTGGGGCATAAGTACATAGTTCCCTAATAGAGATGACAACATGAGTTAGAGTTGTAAAGGTGACACATGGCATCGTTGCCTTCACTGGCTGAGCCATTAAGTATAGGAATTGGAGAATCATGTTATAGCTGTCCAAAACTTCGGTTAGGCTGCACTTGTTTGGTCACTAAGCTACATAGGAAGAATGTGATTGAGCTGGAGATGGTGCAGAAGCAGTACACAAGATGGTTGCCAGGACTGTAGAGCCTGAGTTACAAAGAGAGATGGGATAGACTAGGACTTTTCTCTCTGGACTGATGGTGGCTGAGGGATGATTTTATAGAGGTCTATAAAATTCTGATAGTCATAGAAAGGGTAAAAAGATATAATAATGATCTGAGGGGCAAATTCTCCCCACACACAAGCTGCCATAAGAGATGGTAAAGGCAGGTATATGGATAAAAGTTCAGAGGGATATGAGCCAACTGCAGGCAAACCAGTTTAGGCATCTTGGTCTGCACATCCTGAAGTACCTGTTTCTATGCTGTATAACTTAATAAATCCATGAATAAATACGGTGGCTGTAGGAGCAGGTCAGAACCAGGTATCCTGAAGTAAGTAACTCATTGCCTGACATTTCAAGATCTTTCCAACATCCACAAAACACACATTCAGGTGGGTGAAGGATCGAATGAGTGCAACATCGACAAATTGCAATAAGTTTAATGCCATCCAAACAAGACAGCACACATATCTGTCACCCTCTCAACCACTTTGAACATTCATCCTCTTAATTAGCATACAGTTATTGCTGCATGTACCATTTAAAAACTGCAGTGCAATTACTCACCCACTAGTCTAAACACGTTTCCTAAAACCATGACACATACAAGAACAGCAAATGCATGCTAACATCATCACCAGAAGGTTCTCATACAAGTCACACACCAACCTGAAAGGGAAATCTTTTTGCCTTCTTTCTCACGGGATCCATATCCTGGAAATCCCTGAACAATACTTTCACCTAAATGAATACAGCAGTTCAGGAAGGTAGGAAGGTAGGAATCTGCAGGCTTTTGAAAGATATTTCAAAAGTACTCCTCGCTCTCACATAAAACATGACTTTTCTATTTAGGGTCAATGACTTGGACTGTGCAGCAGCAATAATGGGAAATTTCACAATGTCTGCCGTCATCACTCTACAAAACTGTCTGAAGGTCCAGGATTTCTGCACTTGCTGTCAATGATTTGATGTGTGCATCTCAGCTGTATTTCAATTATGAATTTAACAAGTGAGACCTTAGGGGAAACTCACATGAAGATTCAGCCATAGGTCAAAGAAAGCACAGGAAATGTTTATGCTTGAATTTAATGTAACAAAACAGCTTATATTAAAAAAAAATGCACGTTTATTTACAGATATGGGTGTTGAATCTTTCTAGTTCTTTATTTAATATGCCCTTAAAGAATACTAATTTAACTTCTAAATATTCAAATATGCTTTAGGAGTTTTAAATGGTTCAGCAACATTCAAATGATTAAAAAAAAGAAAATTCCAGCTAGTTCCAACTTAGTCAAATACTGTAACTGAGCCTGAAGCCCTATTTATTTCATAGTTTGTGGATATTGGCTTGAATTGGCCATGTGATGTTAGTGTTAGATGATAAACAAAGGAAGTGCTACAGAAAATCTGCAAAATTAGGACCTATTGAATCAAGGACAGATAGAATAATAAAGTAGATTATGGAAAAATGAAATTAAAAGAGAAAGTGTAGATGGTACACAGCACATTAGGCAGTATCTACGGAAAGAGAAAAAAGGATTTACATTTTGTGTCAATGACACTTAAAAACACTATTTTTTTACTTTTCCAGTTCTGTTTAAGTACCAACAGGGGGAATGTGAAGAGGACAAAGGGGAAGTCTGGCCGGATGAAGACCGATGTTGTCCAACAAACACTGCTTTCAATGCCTCCTAAGAAACTTGTTAACCTTAGCACTTACACTATAGAGGAACATAAAAAAACAGAATCTGAAAAGAAATAAAATATACTATATACAACATACTGATTGTTGTAGAACAAAGCTGTGGCTAAAAAAACTGGGGGGAAAACAAAAGAATGCTGGAAATATTCATCTGATCAGTTAAAATTCAAAGTAAATTTATTATCAAAGTACACATATGTCATCATATACAAGATTTATTTTCTTGTGGGCATACTCAATAAATCTACAATAAAATAATAACCATACAAGAATCAATTAAAGACCGCATCAACTTGGGTGTTCAACCAGTGTGCAAAAGACAAATTGTGCAACTAGAAAAAGAAAGAAATAATAATAATAATAAATAAATACAAAGTTTGTATATCAAGAACATGAGATGAAGAGTCCTTGAAAGTGAGTCCATTGGTTATGGGAACATTTCAATCAAGTGGCATCTGAAGTTGAGTGAAGTTATTCCCTCGGGTTCAAGCGCCTGATCATTGAGGGGTAATAACTGTTCCTGAACCTGGTGGTGTGACTCCCAAGGCCCCTATACCTTCTTCCTGATAGCAGTGGCAAGAAGAGAGCATGACCTGGGTGGTGGGGATCCCAGATGATGTGTGTGGCTTTCCTGTGACAATGCTTTGTTTAGATGTGCTCAACGGTGGGGAGGGCTTTACCTGTGATGGAATGGGCTGTATCCACAATGTTTGTAGGATTTTCTGTTCAAGTACATTAGTGTTTCCATACCAGGTGATGCAGTCAGTCAACATACCCTCCTCCACACACCTATTGATATTTGTCAAAGTTTTAGATGTCATGCCAACTCTTCACAAACTCCTAAGGAAGTACAGGTATTGTCATGCTTTCTTCATAATGTGCACTTACGTACTGGGCCCAGGACGAGTCCTCAGAAATAATAACACTGAGGAATTTAAAATTGCTGATCCTCCAATGACAAATGGCATATGGATCTCTGGTTTCCTCCTCCTGAAGTCAATAGTCAGCTCGTTGGTCTTGCCGACATTGAGTAAGGGATTATTGTTATGGCACCACTCAGCCAGATTTGCAATCTCCCTCTTACATAGCACCCGAGAATGGAGGAAAGTATCGAGAAGCAAGATCTTACAATAGACAAGATTCACTGTCTAAAATTGAAGTCAATACAGAGTTTCAATAAGCTTGGTTGGAAGATGAGGTGCTATTACTCCTGGTTACTTTGGGTCTATTGGAGCAATGAAGGACGCCAAAGTCAGAGGTAAGGATAGGTGTGCAACCGATACTTAAGGCAATGTTACAGCTCTTGGGATTCTTTTATAATTAATTTGTAATTAGAAGTTTCAATACTTCAAATTTAGATTATATTACATCTGATCAAAAACACAGCAAAACAATTGTGAAGGTCAATAATGTTTTATCTGCTTATTTTCATCATATCCTCACAAGGACTTGATATATTATAAAACAACCAAGTAACATTGAACCAATTAACCAACACTAGAAACATACAGCACAACTACCTATGCAGTGTCTTCTAAAGCCAATGCACTATGCTTTCCAAGTACCTATGCAACTATTACCACTCTCCTATTAGGAACTTCATTCTGACAATACTTTGAATTGCTGCTGGAATACTGGGATATTCATCAATATACAGGTCATACACCAAGGTTGATTGTCAGGGTTCTTTCAGAGAGTATTTGCTGTATTTATGAAAGGCAATCGTGTAAAAAATCTATAGTACTTGCTTGATACTGCAGCCAGAATAAGAGATGAAGTGGGCCAACGCACATGACAGCCTACTGCTTTCAGAACAGTTATCTCACTAATGCAGCTAACTGCTCATCTTCAGTTAGCTGCATTAGTGAGATAACCAAATCAAATTAGTGCACATTGTTTTTTTAGGTAACATACCAGCACAGTGTGAGGATTGGCTAAGAAATAGAAAATAGTGTATTTTAAAAAGTCAGTCATTTTCTGGTAGGAAGGCTATAACTCGAGGGGTGCAACAAGGAAGGATAACTTATGCTCCAGTTGTTCATAACACTGGACAACAAATTTTTTTGAAAATGTTGCTTCCTCAGAATTATTTTTTGTGTATGATAGACAGCTTAAAGCTGAACACAAATATAATGTCAGACTATTGATTCGCAGAATTGGGAGAAATAAGAAATTAACTTTTTTTAAAAATATAATGTGTTGAATTGCATAATGGTGCTGATGTATTTTTTGATAACTTTTGTTTGTATTCAGTGTTTGAGGCTTCTCGCTTAAGTATCCAACAATAATCATCCAGCATTGATTGATTCCAGTTGCCATGAAATAGTTTTTCCATGACCCGCGGTGTCCTGGTGAAACCTTTCACCATGCTCGTTACTGGCACCACCAAGAAGTTGAAATGGGAATGCAGAAAGTGAGTCTTTAGTGACAGGTTGCACTTCATGGTTTTGTATGTTAAAAGCATGATGTCAGCTCGCTGCATGTAGTTTAGTGCTCTATAGTTCCCAAGAAAATTTTCAACAACATCCTTGATTGACTTCCATGCGATTTTCTCCAGTCCCATTAGAAGTTCTTAGAATTGCCTGTCATTGATAACCTGTTTGATTTGTGAACAAACATGCCTTCCTTAAACGCGGCATTAGATATTCTTACCTGATTTATGAATTGAAATAACAAATGCAGGCAATTTCAATAAAAAGGTACATAGTATGGAAAGTTCATAATCATAAAAATCCATGATACATCAAAAAGTATTCAGGAAGCTGTTATGTGACCACAGGTTTCATTCACTGTGGACTGTCACTTTAAGAGATGCTTGGATGAGGCAGGTCTATGATATCAGTATGACAAGTTGTGACAGACCGCTGGGACCTCAAGTTGTAAGAAAGGAGGGAGGGGGAGAGGGAGAGGGAGAGGGAGAGGGAGAGGGAGAGGGAGAGGGAGAGGGAGAGGGAGAGGGAGAGGGAGAGGGAGAGAGAGAGAGAGAGACTTTGAACTACAAGCTGTCAGTAGAAGCTTGTTTAAAATGGGTAATATCTGTGTCTTTCCCATGCCCAAAATTGGGTTCATTAACAGCACACTGTGCACTGGGTGTGTGACTGTCACTTCGTATAATCCATACGTGGATTCTGTTGGAGTATCCCGTGGGACCACTTTTGTTAACCCTTACCCGGATGCGGGTGTGTATTGTGGTTACCACTTGGAAGAAGGGATATTTCCATGATGTCTCCTATTTCTATGCGGATTTCTGAATGATTCGATGAATAAGATCTTCAGCGGCTGTTATTCTGTTTGCCCAGCGTGGAATCTGTGGAATTCTTTGTAATTGCCTTCTCTCTACATTTTAAGTTGGATTTACAAATCTCTCCCATCATTTATTCTTTGGATTATTGAATCTTTCTAATTTCTAATTCTAACTTTAAGAATTGTTCCTAAACTTGATAGTTTGGGAGCTACATATACACACATATACACACATAACACTATTAACTTCTGTTTATTTCATTTAAATTTCTATAATTTGAGTAGATACTAATAAAGATAGTGGTTTTAACATTAAAACCTGACTAATTTGTGATCTATTGTTGCTGGTATGTAACATAAAATTGGGGGCTCATCTGGGATTTTGACAAAATTGGAGCTTATTGATTGATTGATTATCGATCTGATGGTTACTTCCTTTTTTTGATTGACTTGAGTGTGGAAACTAGCAACAATGGATATTGGGGAATTTCTGACCTTGCTAACCCCTGAGGCATTAGGGGATGCTAAAAAGGACGACTTGTTGGCTATTGCTAAGAAGCTGGAACTTACTGCGGTAAAATCTTATATGAAAAAGGTAGAAATGCAGAGGAAAATAGCTAGGCATTATATTCCTTTGGAGAAGTTTAACAACGAGGTGTTAAGACTGTTTTCTGAAAGTAAACCCAGTGATTTTGAGCTCCAGTACAAGTTGGAAAAACTAAAGATGGAGGCTGAGGAAAGGCGAAGACAACAACAGCTTGAGTTATGACGAAAACAGCTTGAGGCTGAGGAAGCAGAAAAACAGAGGTAGTTTGCAGCTGAAGAAGCAGACAAACAAAGGGAGGAAGCAGAAAGACAGAGGGAGATCGAGCTAGAGAAGATACAGAAACTGCAGCAAGGGGGTCCAGTGTTTGACTCTGGTGATGTTTGTTGCCAGTCGGGAAGTTAAATTGGTCCCTCAGTTTGATGAGGCTGAGGCTGATAAATACTTCCAGCATTTTGAGAAAGTTGCTCAGAGCCTACAGTGGCCAAAAAACTGTTGGCCTCTCCTGTTACAGAGTGTAATTAAAGGTAAGGCTCAGCAGGCTTATTCTGCCCTATCAGTTGAAGGTGCAGCTAATTATGAGGCTGTGAAACAGGCTGTGCTTAAAGCCTATGAATAGGTTCCAGAAGCCTGCAGGCAAAGGTTTAGAAATTTGAAGAAATCTGTGAACCAGACTCATGTCGAATTTACTTATGAGAAGTTTGTGTGTTCTCAATGGTGCACATTTAAAAATGTGGATGATAATTTCAACAAACTGAAAGAGTTAATTTTAATTGAAGAGTACAAAAGGGGCATCCATAATGATGTAAAGGCATATTTAGATGAAAATGATGCTGCCACTTTGCAAGAGTCTACTAAATTAGCAGATGAGTTTGCCTTAACCCACAAGTTTAAGTTTACCCCGAGTAAGATCTTCCAAAAGAGTAGCATGGATAGTCAGGGTAAACCAGAAATCAAATCTGGGACTAGTGCAAAGGCAAGGATGAAGGGAAGCAATTAAAGGAGAAACATTCTGGTCCTTCTTGTCACTATTGTAGGAAACCTGATCATGTTATGGCTAATTGTTTCCTCCTAAAGAAGGAGGAAAAGGAGGCAGTTCCAGATGCCTGTATTCAGTGCTTTGAAATATCAGTGAACCCACAGGGTTCCGGACATTCTGATGAAGTTCTGTCAAAGGCTAAGATGTCTGGCCTGGTTAGAAAATAATTTCTTCCTTTTATGTCAGATGGGTTTGTTTCAGTGAATGAAAGGTCACCTCCGGTTCCAGTTAAAATTCTTTGAGATACTGGGGCTTCTCAGTCACTCTTGTTAGACAATGTTCCAAAGTTTAGTGATGAGACTGCCACTAATGAGATAAATCTTATTCACGCCGTTGGGGACGACATTGTTTCGGTGCCTCTACACAAGGTAATCTTAAAGTCAGAGTTAGTTTCAGGACTTGTTAAGATAGGACTACGCCCCAGGTTACCGGTGGAAGGTGTTTCATTGTTGTTAGGAAATGACCTAGCAGGTGGCAGAGTTGTTTCTACAGTGCAGCTGATGACTAAGCCAATCAGTAATGATGTAAAGACGGATTCTGACGTATAACCCTATAACCATATAACAATTACAGCACAGAAACAGGCCATCTCGGCCCTTCTAGTCCGTGCCAAACGCTTATTCTCACCTAGTCCCACTGACCTGCACTCAGCCCATAACCCTCCATTCCTTTCCTGTCCATATACCTATCCAATTTTTTTTTTAATGACAATATCCAACCTGCCTTTACCACTTCTACTGGAAGCTCGTTCAACACAGCTACCACTCTCTGAGTAAAGAAGCTCCCCTGCGTTTTACCCCTAAACTTTTGCCCCTTAACTCTCAACTCATGTCCTCTTGTTTCAATCTCCCCTACTCTCAATAGAAAAAGCCTATCCATGTCAACTCTATCTATTCCCCTCATAATTTTAAATACCTCTATCAAGTTCCCCCCTCAACCTTCTATGCTCTGAAGAATAAAGACCTAACATATTCAACCTTTCTCTGTAGCATAGCCGCTGAAACCCAGGTAACATTCTAGTAAATCTCCTCTGTACTCTCTCTATTTTGTTGACGTCTTTCCTATAATTCGGTGACCAGAACTGTACACAATACTCCAAATTCGGCCTTACCAATGCCTTGTACAATTTCAACATTACATCCCAATTCTTATACTCAATGCTCTGATTTATAAAGGCCAGCATACCAAAAGCTTTCTTCACCACCCTATCTACATGAGATTCCACCTTCAGGAAACTATGCACCATTATTCCTAGGTCACTCTGTTTTACTGCATTCCTCAATGCCCTACCATTTACCATGAATGTCTTATTTTGATTAGTCCTATCAAAATGTAGCACCTCACACTTATCAGCATTAAACTCCATCTGCCATCTTTCAGCCCACTCTTCTAACTGGCCTAAATCTCTCTGCAAGCTTTGAAAACCTACTTCATTATCCACAACGCCACCTATCTTAGTATTATCTGCATACTTACTAATCCAATTTACCACCCCATCATCCAGATGTATATGATAAACAACACTGGACCCAGTACAGACCCCTGAGGCACACCACTAGTCACCGGCCTCCAACTTGACAAACAGTTATCCACCACTACTCTCTGGCATCTCCCATCCAGCCACTGTTGAATCCATTTTAGTACTTCAATATTAATACCTAACGATTGAACCTTCTTAACTAACTTTCTATGCGGAACCTTGTCAAAGGCTTTACTGAAGTCCCTATAGACAACATCCACTGTTTTATCCTTGTCAACTTTCCTAGTAACTTCTTCAAAAAAATTCAGTAAGATTTATCAAACATGACCTTCCACGCACAAATCCATGTTAACTGTTCCTAATCAGACCCTGTCTATCCAGATAATTATATATACCATCTTTAAGAATACTTTCCATTAATTTACCCACCACTGATGTCAAACTTACAGGCCAAGAATTGCTCTTAGAACCCTTTTTAAAAAATGGAACCACATGAGCAATACGCCAATCCTCCGGTACTATCCCCGTTTCTAATGACATTTGAAATATTTCTGTCAGAGCCCCTGCTATTTCTGCACTAACTTCCCTGAAGGTCCTAGGGAATATCCTGTCAGGACCCAGAGACTTATCCACTTTTATATTGTTTAAAAGCGCCAGTACTTCCTCTTCTTTAATCATCATAGTTTCCATAACTCCCCTACTTGTTTCCTTTACCTTACACAATTCAATACCCTTCTCCTTAGTGAATACCAAAGAAAAGAAATTGTTCAAAATCTCCCCCATCTCTTTCGGCTCCACACATAGCTGTCCACTCTGATTCTCTAAGGGACCAATTTTATTCCTCACTATCCTTTTGCTATTAATATAACTGTAGAAACCCTTTGGATTTATTTACACCTTACTTGCCAGAGCAACCTCATATCTTCTTTTAGCATTTCTAATTTCTTTCTTAAGGTTCTTTTTACATTCTTTATATTCCTCGAGCACCTCATTTACTCCATGCTGCCTATATTTATTGTAGATCTCTCTCTTTTTCCAAACCAAGTTTCCAATATCCCTTGAAAACTATGCCTCTCTCAAACTTTTAACCTTTCCTTTCAATCTAACAGGAACATAAAGATTCTGTACGCTCAAAATTTCACCTTTAAATTACTGCCATTCCTCTATTACATCCTTCCCATAAAACAAATTGTCCCAATCCACTCCTTCTAAATCCTTTCGCATTTCCTCAAAGTTAGCGTTTCTCCAAACAAAAATCTCAATCCTGGGTCCAGTCCTATCCTTCTCCATAATTATATTGAAACTGATGGCATTATGATCATTGGACCCGAAGTGCTCCCCAACACATACCTCCATCACCTGACCTATCTCATTCCCTAACAGGAGATCCAACGCTCCCCCTTCTCTAGTTGGTACCTCTATGTATTGCTGCAAAAAACTATCCTGCACACATTTTACAAACTCCAAACCATCCAGCCCTTTTACAGAATGGGCTTCCCAGTCTATGTGTGGAAAATTAAAATCTCCCACAATCACAACCCTGTGCTTACTACAAATATCTGCTATCTCCTTACAAATTTGCTCCTCCAATTCTCGCTCCCCATTAGGTGGTCTACAATACACCCCTATGTGTTACTACACATTTCCCATTCCTCAATTCCACCCAATTAGTCTCTCTAGACGAGCCCTCTAATCTATCCTGCCAAAGCACCGCTGTAATATTTTCGCTGACAAGCAATGCAACACCTCCCCCTCTTGCCCCTCCGATTCTATTACACCTGAAGCAATGAAATCCATGAATATTTAGTTGCCGATCACACCCCTCCAGCAACCATGCTTCACAAATAGCTACAACATCATATTTCCAGGTATCAATCCATGCTCTAAGCTCATCAACCTTTCTTATAATGCGCCTGGCATTAAAAAAGATGCATTTAAGAAATTCTCCACCTCCATGTATCCACCCTGTGCAGTAACTCTAGGTATGGCCAAGAAAGTTGCCATTGCGGATGGTTCTGTGCAGCATGGCTCTGCTACCCATGATGGCTCAAGGCAGGATTTAGGTTTTAATGATCTGTCAGGGACTTTCCTGCCTTCACTGTTTGAGCAGGATCCTTGTATTAGGTCTGACTCTAAAGATTTGTCTTTGTCCAGAAAGGAGTTTATAGCAGAACAAAGCAGAGACCCTGGGATTGTAGCTTTGAGAGGAAAAAGCTCTCCCAGGTGATGAGATTGAGAAAGTGCCAGTAGGGTATTCTTTCAAGGATGAAATGTTAATGAGGAAGTGGACACCACCTAATATTGCTGCAAGTTAGGAATGGGCAATTGTTCACCAGGTTGTAGTTCCTCAAATCTATAGGAATGACATTTTAACTTTGGCCCATAGTAAGCCCTTAGGTGGCCATCCAGGTGTGAATAAAACTGTGAATAAGATTTTGAAACAATTCTTCTAGCCTGGTTTGAGGAAAGATGTTGCAACATTTTGCAGGACTTGTCACGCTTGTCAGGTTGTGGGTAAACCTAATCAGGTCACCCCAGTGGCCCCATTGCAGCCTATTCCAGTATTCGATGAACCCCTTTCTAAAGTTATTGTGGATTGTGTTGGTCTATTGCCCAAGACTAAAGCTGGCCATCAGTATTTGCTGACTGTCATGTGTACAGCATCTAGATTTCCAGAAGCAACACCTCTCAGGAACATAAAAACTAAAACTGTGTCGAAGGTTCTCATTAAGTTCTTCACTTTATTTGCTTTGCCTAAAGAAATTCAATCCGATCAAGGAAGTAATTTTATGTCAGGATTATTCCAGCAGGTAGTTCACGAGCTGGGAGCCAAACAGATTGTGGCGTCTGCATACCATCCAGAATCCCAAGATGCCTTAGAAAGATTACATTCTACCCTCAAGACCATGATTAAGACACTCTGTATTGAAAATGAGAAGAATTGGGATGATGGAGTTCACTTGTTTTATTTGCAGAAAGGAAATCAGTGCAAGAGTCCCTAGGCTTTAGTCCCTTTGAACTTGTGTTTGGACACCAGGTCCAAGGACCTTTGGCACTATTAAAGGAACAGTGGGTTAACAATGACCTGCATATTAGTTTGCTAAACTATGTTTTAAAATTCAAGGACAGATTGCAAAGAGCTTGCAACTTAGCAAGGGAACATCTAAAATCAGCCCAGGAAAGAATGAAAACTTGGTATGATAAACAAGCTATAATGAGGTCATTCTAGGTGGGAGATAAAGTGCTTGTGTTGTTTCCCATGCAAACTAACCCTTTGCAAGCAAAATTTCATGGTCTTTATGAGATTGTGTCTAGAGTTAATGATGTGGATTATGTAGTCAAAACACCAGATAAAGGTCAACACAGCTTTGACATATGAACATGTTTAAACCATATTATAAAAAGCAACCAGCAGCTGTGACCATTGTTGTCAATAACAATAAGTCTGACCTTGCTGGGAACGTAGCAGCGGATTCATCTGAGGTTTATTTCAAACCAAACATTATTTCAGCCAGACTGACAAATTCGACTGTTTTAGAAAATCTTGAGGAGAAATCGGCTCTTTTACAGCCACAACAGCAGCAGCAGATGAAGCAACTGATCATGAAATTTAAGGATTTACTTCCTGATGTCCCAAAAAGAACCACAGTGGCCGTATATGATGTAAATGTGGGTGATGCCAAGCCTATTAAACAACATCCATATTATATGAATGTTGAAAAGTGTAAACTTGCTGAACAAGAAATGGGAGTATATGTTAGAAAACAGTATGTAACACTTACCCAACAGGCTGGTATATGTCTAGGGGAAAAGGAGATCCAGCCACTCACCACCCCCACCTCCCGTACACGCAGGTGCTGTGAGAATCAAGTTTATGCCGCGCGCACACACACCATATCAAACTCACACCAGATATCATTATGGGATACACTTCAAAGATTTTACTAAAACTAAAAGAGTACTATGCAATACAATATATATGAAGGAAAAGAAAATAAAGTAAAAGGCACCAACTTATCAAAGTTCAGTCAGTTTAATGCACATCGTTGGAGCTCAACCATCGAACCATTCGACCCCTCGTCACTTTCCTCCGACCTCCACGTCCTCGCACCTGGGACCACCCGGGTGGTCGACCGAGCAGTGCAGCGCACGTCCACCTTCCTCGGCATCTTCTTCCCGACTCCCCTGAAAAGACCGTGAACCCCCCGCTCCCAGACCCATAAAACAAAATAACATTTCCCATTGGTCAACAAATGAATACAATCCCGATATCAGCAAGTCTAAAGCTAAACAACTGCGAGAGAAAGCATTTATCATACAAAGAAGCATTCCTACTCTTAACAAAACAAAGAAGCCATTTTGATTAACATACACAGTACATTGTACAGGTATTATTAAGTATTCTACTTCAGATTAGAGCTCACCGTATGTTATGGTACCTAAACCAGATGTTAGTATCAGGTTTTGTACTGATTACAGAAAGGTGAATACTATAACAAAAACAGATGCTTATCCCATCCCCAGAGTGGATGACTGTATAGATAAGGTTGGAAAGGCTAAGTTTCTTACAAAGATGGATCTGTTGAAAGAGCATTGGTGTGCATCATTAACGGATAGAGGTACAGAAATTTCTGTATTAGTAACACCTTCTGGGTTGTATGAATATAATGTTCTGCCAGTTGGAATGAAGAATGCTCCAGGAACATTCCAGAGAATGATTCATTCTGTAATTCAAGGGTTAAAACACACAGATGCCTATATTGATGATCTGGTCACAGGAAATGGCACATGGGAAGCCCATATCTCTGCAGTGGAGAAGCTGTTTGACAGGCTTTCAAAGGCCAATCTTACAGTTAATTTAGCTAAGAGTGAATATGGCCACTCTACTGTGACATATCTTGGTTATGTTGCAGGTCAGGGCATGGTTAAGGAGACTCCAATTCAACAACAGAGTTTGAATTTGCAGGAGTGTGATATTATGATAACTTACATTAAAAGCAAGGATAACATAATTGCCGATTGTCTTTCCAGATGTTAAGCCTGCAATGTATTATTAACAGTGGAGTTGAATTTATTAGTTATACACGCTTCTGCAATATGTTATTAGTCTATAGTATGCTATATGTTAACCATACATGTATTGTTTCACAGATTGTAGTTTGCAGTTAAAATTTTGCTCTTACAGAACAAATTTTTCCTTTTTTTGGGGGGAGGTGTTATGAGACCACAGGTTTCGTTCACTGTGGACTGTCACTTTAAGAGACGCTTGAATAAGGTGGGAATGTGATGTCAGTATGACAAGCTGCTGGGACCTTCAGGTAGGGGAGGGAGAGAGGGAGAGAGAAAGAGAGAGGGAGAGGGAGAGGGAGAGGGAGAGGGAGAGGGAGAGGGAGAGGGAGAGGGAGAGGGAGAGGGAGAGGGAGAGGGAGAGGGAGAGAGAGAGAGAGAGAGAGGGACTTTTAACTACAAGCTGTCAGTAGGAGCTTGTTTAAACTGGGTAAACTCTGTTACTTTCCCATGCCCAAAAGATTGGGTTGATCAACAGCACATCATGCATTGGGTGTGTGTCTGTGACTTCGTATAATCCATACGTGGATTCTGTTGGAGTATCCTGTGGGACCACTTTTGTTAACCCTTACCTGGAAGCAGGTGTGTATTGTGCTTACCACTTGGAAGAAGGGATATTTCCATGATGTCACCTATTTCTACGTGGATTTCGAAACGACTCGACGGATAAGATCTTCAGCGGCTGTTATTCTGCTTGCCCAGCGTGGAATCTGTGGAATTCTTTGTAATTGCCTCCTCTCTACATATTAACTTGGATTTACAAATCTCTCCCATCATTTATCCCTTGGATTAATGAACCTTTCTACTTTGCCATCTTAAGACTTTAAGAATTGTTCCTAAACTTGATAGTTTGGGAGCTACATATACACACATATACACGCATAACACTGTTAACTTCTGTTTATTTCATTTAAGTTTCTATATTTTGAGTAGATACTAATAAAGATAATGGTTTTAACATTAAAACCTGACTCATTTGTGATCTATTGCTGCTAGTACGTAACAAAGCAAAATCTTGTTATCCAGTGTAATCAATGAATTGTGTAGAGCCCAGTTGAGATTGCACCTGGAATACTGTGTGCAGTTCTCTCTTCTTACACAAAGCAGACAATATTTGTGATTTAGGGAATGCAACACCATGAGGAAAGATTACACAAATCAGTAAAATACTCACTAGAATTTACATAAGAACATAAGAAATAGGAGCAGGAGTAGGCCACCTGGCCCATCGAGCCTGCCTCGCCATTCAATAATACCATGGCTGATCTGTCTGTAAACTCAGCTCCATCTACCTGCCTTTTCCCCATAACCCTTAACTTCCTTACCATGTAAAAACCTATCTAACTGTTTCTTAAATATATTTAGTGAAGAAGCCTCAACTGCTTCCCTGGTCAGAGAATTCCACAGATTCACCACTCTCCCGGAGAAACAGCTTTTCCTCATCTCCATCCTAAATCTTCTCCCCTGAATCTTGAGGCAATGTCCCCTAGTTCTTGTCTCACCTACCAATGGAAACAGCTTTACTACTCCTATCTTATCTATCCCTTTCAAAATTGTGTATGTTTCTATAAGATCCCCTCTCATTCTTCTGAACTCCAGAGAGTATAGTCCCAGGTGACTCAAACTCTCCTCATAGGTTAACCCCTTCATGCCTGGAATCAACCTGGTGAACCTCCTCTGCACTGCCTCCAAAGCCAGTATATCCTTCCTCAAGTATGGAGACCAGAACTGCACACAGTACTCCAGGTGCGGCCTCACCAGTACCTTGTATAGTTGTAGCATGACCTCCCTGCTCTTGAATTCAATCCCTCTAGCAATGAAAGCCAACATTCTGTTTGCCTTCTTAATAACCAGTTGTACCTGCAAGCCAACTTTTTGTGATTCATGCACAAGCACTCTCAAGTCACTCTGCACAACAGCATGCTGCAATCTTTCACCATTTAAATGATAATCTGCTCTTCTATTATTCCTTCCAAAGTGGATGATCTCGCATTTACCAAAGTTGTATTCCATCTGCCAGACATCAGCCCACTCACTTAACCTATCTATATCCCTCTGCAGACTCTCCACATCCTCTGTACAATTTGCTTTTCCACTCAGTTTAGAGTCATCAGCAAATTTTGCTACTCTACACTCTGTCCCCTCTTACAAATCATCAATGTAAATGGTAAACAGTTGTGGGCCCAGCACCAACCCCTGTGGCACCCCACTCACCACAGACTGCCAACTGGAGAAACACCCATTTATACCAACTCTTTGCCCTCTATTGGTTAACCAATTCACTATTCATGCCAATACACTTCCTCTGACTCCATGCATCCGTGTCTTATTTATAAGTCTCTTGTGCAGCATCTTATCGAACCCCTTCTGGAAATCCAAGTATACAACGTACACCTATTCCCCTCTATCCACTGCACTCATTGTGTCCTCAAATAACTCCAGTAAGTTTGTCAAACAGGACCTGGCCTTTCTGAATCCATGCTGCATCTGTCTAACAGAATCACTCCTTTCTAAATGTTTTACTATTTCTTCTTTAATGTCAGCTTCAAGCATTTTCCCAACTACAGATATTAAGCTAACTTGCCTATAGTTGCCCATCTTTTGCCTGCATCCTTTTTAAGAAATGAGAGAGGATCGCATTGAAATGCTCAAAATTCCTAAATAGATTGCTACTCTTGGCTGGATTGTCTGTAATCAACCAAAGTCTTGGAATAATCAGCTGGCTATTCAAGGCAAAGAGTGAAGCAAATTTTAGAAATTCTCTATCCAAGAGGGTTCTGAAGGCTTAGTTGTTTAGTATAATCAATAAAAACATCTACATTTTTTCAATATTTAGGGAATCAAGATAATAGTTTAATGCAGGAGACTGTGCTGAGGTAAAAGATCAACTGTAGAATGGCAGAATAAGTACAAAGTGTGCAATGACGTGGTCCTCCTCCTGTACTTTATGTTCTTAATTGACTAGTCTGTAACTTTACAGATTGTTGGAGACAATGCTACTGGTACCATGCAGTCCTGTGCAAAATCTAAACAAGATATAGTGTCTTCTCTTCAGACATATATTACAACCTTGCTGCACCCATTTCTTCTTTTTCTTAAGCCCATCACTCCAACAGCAGCTAGCCAGAGTGCTCTATCCTGGGCCAGTCTTTCAAGGTGTACTCCATCAAAGATCCGTTCTCTTCCAGGGATGACATCTTTCAAGTTTCTATAGCGCTGGTTTTTCTTACAGGATGGGGTTGCTAGCCCCATGCCCAGCCCTTCTCCATTAGCAGCTGGGCTTGGGACCATCCATGATGGAGTTTTGCACTTATTTGTTACATTAAAAAAATTAAGAGATACAATGTTTCCTTGTTGCTTTAAGCCATTTTTCAAAATCCAATTACTATTTTAACCTTCAGTTTTCATTGATTTAACCTTTCTTCAAGAAAATAAAATCCCAGCAGTATACTGCAGCCTCAGTTCCCCCCCCCCCACACAAGAAACTAAAATAGGTTATACAAAATAGAAACATTTGATAATAAAAGGGAAAAAGTTAAAAACAGGGAAAAAAAACATAGAAAGGAAAGACCTTCATAATAACAAGCAAAATTAGATAGTTACCCAACAATAGAAAATTTCATTCCACAAATAAGTAGCAATTAATCATATGAACATAGTTAAGAAGATACAAGTGAATTTGCTTCACCCCAAAAAGTTAGAAAAATGTATAATGCCCAACACTCAATCTTGTGTCTGTCAAGTTTCAAATACTAATCACTGTTTGCATTATAAAACTAACCTACTCCATTTATTCATGGGCTGCAAAACCCACAAAATTGTAGACAGCTGTTTGTTCTAGTGAGTTCACTGTGGAATATGAACATTTTCATTGTTAATATATTGAACTTTCTCATCTATAATTGTTCTTCTTAAAATCAAAATGGACACCAAAATAATGTCATTCAGGATAACTAATTAAATTAGATGTTAAAACCTTGATGCCAGTATGTAAAATAAACTGATTTTCTAAAGTTATTTCCAAACAATGCATTGATGCAGGCTCATACAAGATAAAAAAATTCCTGCTTTTTTTGGAATTTTAGCTTAATTTAAGTTTTCCTAAATTACTGTACAACTAAAGGAAGATCAGTGAAATGACGCTTGGAGTACTACCCAAAGCTGTAATGATGCTTTGAGTGACAGCATGAAAATCCTTGCTCTCTACATAATAAATGCTCTATTCTTACAGTAGTATGAAAATTCAGAGGCAAATGAGTTTGCAATAAACAAGGGTATTGCAGCAAAACCTGAGGTTGCCTGAGATGTGTTCAGAAAAAGAAAATGTATAATATGAATGCCTGTGATTGTCTATTTAATGTTACTTTTAAATAGGTAACTGATTCAGTATTTTTTATTGGACATTAAATTTTCTCTGTGTCAGATAAGCTTGTTGTCAGTGTGAATGAAAAACTGTCAGTGTGAACAAAATATGCGAATTAGAACACAGTAAAAAGGTGACAATCTTGTATCAGTACTTTAAAAAAGGAAAAACCATCAAGAAAAACCGCTTCAACAATATTGCAGTCAGTTCCATTATACTTGCGTGTAAATAAGATGGATCACCTCTAATAGCAATAGTACCTTCGGGCACTGAATAGCTAGATCATGCTCTAACTTTAGAAAAGTTTGGGCAGACCTCAGCTGGAGTACAATGTGCAGTTCTGGTCATTACAATAGGAAGGATGTAATAGTACACGAGAGGGTAGGGAGGAGATTTACTAGGATGTTGCCTGGGATGAAGTAGTTCTGTTGTGGGGAGGAAGTTAATAAGGGACATAATTTTAAGTATACAAAATAATGAAGGATACCAATAGGACAAAATGTATCATATAATAAGAACATAAAATTAGAGAATTTAGTATTAGGGTAAGAATGAAATTGTATCTAAGTGAATATAAAAGGGAGCTTCATGCAGAAAATGGCAAGTTACTGGAATACACTGTCTGAGAGAATGATTGAAGCCAAGTTGCTAACAGCATTTGAGTATCCAGATTATCATTTGAACCACTTAGGCAATGAGGGCTAAGGACCAACTGCTAGGTGAAGGGGTTAGTGCAAAAGGTTGCCCACTATTTAGTCTCAGATGGGTTTGGCCAAACATGCTATGGGATTCCATAATTCAAATTGCAAAGCTCCTGGGAAACAACAGTCTTCTGATTCCAGGACTTATGGTCATTTATTGTTGGCAAAAAATAAAGTGCCATCCACCTACCCTTCTGCAGCATTCAACATCAAATCTATCTGAGGCACTGCCCACAATTCAAATACAATTATGAAGCATCAACAATTAAAAAATAAATCACCCATAAAATAGTCTATTAAATGATCAAAAACATTACAGCAAACACAAATAATTTGAAACTATCAAAACTTACCTTGCTCTTTCCTTTCTTCGCTACAAACGTAACATTTCTGTTCCGTTGAATGGGCTGAGACCCTGCACCATGTGGCAAGCAGCAGCTGAGCATACTAACAGGTTCTTGCTGGTGAAGCTATTAACAACTTCAGAACTTTCACATTCAGATATCCATGTGCCAAATCCCAAACTTGTCAGTGTTGGCATGCTGTCTTCAGAGCCAATCATTTAAATTACTGTTTTACCTTCCCATTCAGTCAATGGTATAATTAGTCCTTTGCCTTTATGTAACTCTTGGCCAGGGTTTGAGGATTATCAAGAGCTTCCATGAGCTGTAATTACAGAATAATTCAAATTTCTCAGTAATCAAAAAGGAAGGTGGATTTCCTTATGTCACAGTGCATATTTTTTTTAAAAAAAAGGTCCTTAGAGTCACTTATCTAATTAATAAAACCAAAAATAATGACAACCAAAAATTAGACTTCATAAACAGAACATCTTAATGGTTCTCAAAGGTAGGTCAAAAAATAACGCAAGTCCCCATGACTCCAAAATGTGTTCAAGTTATTTTCATATACATTTGTGTATACATGACTGGTGTAAATACTGCAAAATATTACTTGTTTAAATTATTGGAACTTTTCTTTTATTTCATTTTCAGAAGCTGGACAATACTATCAGCTCCAATATTAATTGCTCATCCCTCACTGACTTGACAGATTGGTGGCATGCCATGTTTATAAAATGATGTAATCCATCTTTACGGTTCTGGTCACCGAATTATAGGAAAGATGTCAACAAAACAGAGAGAGTACAGAGGAGATTGACTACAATGTTACCTGGGTTTCAGCACCTAAGCTACAGAGAAAGGTTGAACAAGTTAGGTCTTTATTCTTTGGAGCGTAGAAGGTTGAGGGGGGACTTGATAGAGGTATTTAAAATTATGAGGGGGATAGATAGAGTTGACGTGGATAGGCTTTTTCCATTGAGAGTAGGGGAGATTCAAACAAGAGGACATGAGTTGAGAGTTAATGGGCAAAAGTTTAGGGGTAATACAAGGGGGAACTTCTTTACTCAGAGAGTGGTAGCTGTGTGGAACGAGCTTCCAGTAGAAGTGGTAGAGGCAGGTTCGATATTGTCATTTTTAAAAAAAATTGGATAGGTATATGGACAGGAAAGGAATGGAGGGTTATGGGTTGAGTGCAGGTCGGTGGGACTAGGTGAGAGTAAGCATTCGGCACGGACTAGAAGGGCCGAGATGGCCTGTTTCTGTGCTGTAATTGTTATATGGTTATCTGAAGAAGGGCCACTGAGGAATCAAAAAAGGTTTATTATCAAAGACATACTGCAAAAATACTATAAGTTACAATAGGAAATATTACAAATAAATAAATAGTGCAAAAAGAGAGAAAAATAATGAGGTCTTTCAGAAATCTGATGGTGCAGTGGAAAAAGATGTTCCTAAAATATTGAGTGTGTCTTCAAGGATCCTGTACCTCCTCTTTAATCTAGTAATGAAAAGAGGAAATGTCCTGGGTGGTAAGGGTCCTTAATGATAGACTCTGCCTTTTTGAATATGTTCTTGTGGTTGGGAAGGCTGGTGCACATGATGGACATTTACAACCCTCTAACTTTTTCCAATCCTGTGCAATGGTCCCTCCATAGCAGTTAGAATATTCTCCATGGTACATCTGTAGAAATTTGCTAGAATATTTGGTGATATACCAAATCTTCTCAAACTCCTAACAAAATACCGCTACTGCTCTGCCTTCTTCTTAATTGCATCAATATGTTGAGCCCAGAATATATCTTCAGAGATGTTAACAGTTAGGAACTTGATGAGGACTGATTGAGTTCCCCCGACATTCACATCCTAAAGTCCAATCAATTACTTGGTCTTAGTGACATTGAGTACAGGTTTGTTGTTGTGACATCACTCAAACAGCTGATCTACCTCATGCCTATGTGCTTCAACATCACCATCTGAGATCCTGCCATCAACAGCTCTGTCATTGGCAAATTTATAGATGGCACGTGAGACAGACAGACAGACATACTTTATTGATCCCGAGGGAAATTGGGTTTCGTTACAACCGCACCAAACAAGAATAGTGAAGAAATATAGCAATATAAAACCATAAATAATTAAATAATAAGTTAATCATGCCAAGTGGAATTAAGTCCAGAACCAGCCTATTGGCTCAGGGTGTCCGACACTCCAAGGGAGGAGTTGTAAAGTTTGATGGCCACAGGTAGGAATGACTTCCTATGACGCTCAGTGTTGCATCTCGGTGGAATGAGTCTCTGGCTGAATGTACTCCTGTGCCTAACCAGTACATTATGGAGTGGATGGAAGTCATTGTCCAAGATGGCATGCAACTTGGACAGCATCCTCTTTTCAGACACCACCGTCAGAGAGTCCAGTTCCACCCCCACAACATCACTGGCCTTACGAATGACCTGAGCCTAGCCACACAATCATAGGTGTAGACAGTACAGCAACAGGCTAATCACACATCCTTGATGTGTACTTGTGCTGATTGCCAACAAGGAGATGTTATTTCTGATTTGCACTGATGATGAAGTCAAGGATCTAGTTCAAGATGGGAGTTACAGAGGCCCAGGGTTTGAAGCTTGCTGATTAGTCGAGCTTGGAGAATGATGGTGTTGAACACTGTGCTATATTCAATAAGAGAATGCATCCACTATAGACTTGTTGTGGGAGTAGGCAATTTGAAACAAATCCAGGACCTTGCATAGGCAGAAGTTAATTCTAGCCATGATGAATCTCTCAAGCACTTCTTTACAATAGATGTGAGTGCAACTGAGTGATAGTCATTGAGTCAGCTTACTCTGCTCTTCTTGGGGACTGGCATGATTAATGCCCTTTGAAGCAGCAGTGAGAGATTGAAGATACCCGTCAATACTCCAGCCAGTTGGTTACCACAGGTTTTCAGTGGCCTATCAGGCAGAGCATTGAAGACTGTCAGTTTGCAAGGGTTCACCTTCTTGAAAGATATTCTGACTTCAGCCTTTGAGACATATAGTTGTCAGATGCTGCAGGGATTCATACAGCTATGGTTTTATTGTCTCTTTACAAGTGTGCATACTTTTATGTGAGACAGCTCATCAGAAAGCATCACAGCCATTTATGATGTTACGTCCTTATAGGACATAATGGCTTGCAAACCCTGCCATAGCTGACATGCATCCGATTCAGTCTCTAACTTCAGTCAGAATCACTTTTTTTGCTCCTAAGATAGTCTTTGGTAGATTGTACCTGTACTTCTCGTAAGTTGTTGATCACCAACCTTGAAGAGCACAGATCAGTAGACTGCAAATCTCCTGGTTCAGCCATGGCTTCTGGTTTGGGTATGTCTGGCATATTCTCAAAACCATCCACACGGGCTTTAATGAAGTTAGTGACAACTATGGCATACTTCTTCAGACCCAAAGATGAATCCCTGAATCCAGTCCACCGATTCAAAGCAATACTGTAAGCACTCCTCTGCCTCCCATGATTATTGCCATGCAGTACTCAACACTGTGCTGCAGTCTCTGCCTGCATGCTAGGAGTACAGCCAGGTAATTATACTTGCTAAAGTGCAGGTGTGGGGTGGCACAGTAATTGTTCATGATTGGGATGTAACAATGGCCAAGTGTGTTGACTCCTCTGGTTCCACAGGTGACATGTTAATAGTAGTTGGTTAAAGACTTCTTCAAGCTGGCCTGGTTGAAGTCCCTAGCAATGATTGAGAAGGCATCAAAGAGTGCTTTCTTCTGACTGCTAATGACAATGTTCAGCTTCTCCAGTGCCAGCCAGGGGTGGAATGTACACTGCAATCAGGATGACAGCAGAAAATTTCCTTGGCAGATAAAATGAATGACACTTTACTTCCAAATGTTACAAGTCGGGGGAGCAGCACTGAGACAGACTGCCACATCTGTGCACCACAATGAGTTAATCATGAAGCAAACACTGCCTCCTTCATCTTCACCTGAAGCTGCTGTGCAGTCTACATATTAGAAGGTCAACCCCTTGGAATGAAACAGCATTTCTGAAGTGCTGGGGATGAGCTGCGTCTCTGTGAAATAAAGTATACACTAGGGCTGGATGACATTCTGGTACTGCAATCTGGCTCAGAGGTCTTCAATTTTATTTTCCAGAGCTTGCACATTAGCCAAGAGGATGGGAGGAAGTCAGGCTTCAGGTCACTGTTTCTTTTTTACCTGCAGTTCAGTGTGCCGGCTGCATTTTCTTAAAGGGAAACAATACTCATTACTCGGGTAGTCTGCAGTGCTGTTTGCTGAATTTGAGGACCGATAAATCTTTTGAAGATCTTAACACAATATTCCTTACTGAAGTACCTCTGACTCTGACCGTAGATAGCAGCTGTAGTAATCTTAAATGATGATTTTGATGATTTTTTTTGGAGTTCAACACAAAGAGCTGCCACTCTCCAGCACTGGATTGATAAGTGTATTTTCGTGTATTTCCACGTCACTATAGTATCAACTTGAAGTGGAACCTGCAGATAAGTGCACACTGCCCTTGTGATTCTTGGCAGTAAAGGTCATGAATTTCGGAGATACTCTCAAAGTAGCCCATTCAATTAAGTGTAGTACACACAGCCACTGTGCCGCTTAAGGGTTTAATCAAATGCCAAGCTGTTTTGTGCTGGATGGTTTAAAGCTTCTAGGGAGATGTTGGAGCTATACTCATTTAATCAGTTGGAGAACATTCCATCACACTTCTAAGTTGTGACTTGTAGATAGTGGATGCATAGATTTGATTTTGCCAAATATAGCTAGAGCATCATTATGCAATCATTTTGTGTATTAATATAGTTGCTGTCATCAGACCCCTCACCACTTGCTTCAATTCTCCAGCAAAGGATACAACCTTCACAATTGATTTTAGTAATAAACTCATAATTAATCTAGGATGGAAATTTGCTAAAATTTATTTGCTCCAAATTTGAGAGAAACCTCATTATTTTCAACTTGATTCAGCTCTGAGGTTGTGAACTTTGTATCCAATATTAGAGCATTAATGTCATATTAACATTAATGGTTTAAAAATAGTTAAGATGTAGTATTTCAAAAGGGAATTTCTTAAATTTAGGAAAATGGAGTAACAGAAGTATTGATACATGTACATATAAACCAGGTGTAAATATCAGCTTAAACCATTCAAAAGCTTTAGGAGAAAATTTGAATACCTGCAGCCTTAAATAATGCAACAGAGGATTCTGAGGTTAAACATTTCAAGTCCTACTTAATCTTTATCACGTAATTACAGTTGGATTGTTATCCCCCTTTAATAACAAACATTCAAGACCTGTGGCTGCTGCTTCTATCTAGATCACATTAGTGAACAGTGAAATGGCCACATCTGCCTACCCTGAACTACACTAACCCACAGTAACAACTCAGTCCCTGGGGATTATGTGTGATGAACCAAAGGCTTATATTAAGCATGGAGAGTTCTTTTTCAGTACCAGTACATTTATTGAGCCTTTAACTGTAACCTTTATTCAGATTAAATTGTGTAACAAGTTACAATTGAGAAAGAATTGAAATGCCAGTGAAACAATTAAATTATTCTTAACCTATGAATGAATCCATGTTTTAAATGATGGTACTAGACGAGATGCAAGGAGCTTTGCTTTAGAAATTAGCCTTCGATATGAAAGGAAGCATATTGACGCCTTTGAACTGTGGTGCTGGAGAAAAATACTGCACATCTTGTAGACCTCTCACAGAACAAAGGAACTGGTCCTTAACGAGATCAAACCAAGTCTCTCTCTAGAGGCTGAAATGACAAGACTCAGACTATCGAACTATGCGCATATATTGCCAAGAAACAGCTCCCTGGAAAAGGTGGATGGTGGAAGGACATCGAAAAAGAGGAAGGCTGCCGATCAGACAGGTGAGCACAATAAGGACAGCTATTGACCACAACGTTATCTACAATGATATGCCTTTGTGAGGATTAAAACTAATTTAGGGCAACTATCCATAGTGTCACCCCGAGTCAACGATGACTCGATGACACTTAATAACAACAATGTATAGAATGTGTGTGGCAGGCTTTAACCCCAGAAACGCTTTGCAATACCCCCAGGCTTGCTAGTTATCAAATCATCAAAATACCGTGAATTTCTGTGAATGCTCAAAATAAGCATGAATAAAAACTCAAAAGCTGTTCAAAATAGAATATTAATTGATATTAAAAAAAACATTAAATACACACTTGTTAACAATACATTTATGTAAACCCAATTAACTAAAAATATAGACACTCGAACCTTCCTAACGCTTTTGGTTCTATTTTATATCTGTGACATAGAGGTTCCAGAATATTGGTAAAAAAATTCTGAAAACACATTAATTAAAATGCGTACCACAGAAAATATCTACTATGAATGCCCACAAGAAAATTAATCTCAGTATATTATATAAAGCGGCCAGTGAGTGAGTGGGCCAGTGAAGGAGTGGAGATTTGAGGCTTTGACTCGAGAGATTCTGGCAGTTTTGGCAGTTGGACTGTGCAATCAAGTCAATCAAGATTTGAATAGCTCAGCAGAAAGCCGTTGATTAGACAATCAAGATTTGAATAGCTCAGACTCAACAGAAAGCAGCTGATTGGGCAATCGAGGTCAGGTGACCAAGCAGTTTGAAAAGCTCAAACAAATAAACAGAGGGTTACCTCAAGTGGAGCAACCTGTGGAAAGCAGCCAGTGTGTGTGTGGGTGGGCGGGCGAGTGAAGGAGTGGAGATTTGAGGCTTTGACTCGAGAGGCTTCGGCGAGCAGAGGCTGAGGACGAGCTTCACTCCAAGTGAGGTAATGCCGGGTGAGTTCCTTTCAAAGGAGAAAGTTTCAAAAGTTGAGGCAAGTATTGGGTAGGTCATGGCAGCTGAGATTGGCCCCGTGGTTTGTTCATCCTGCAGCATGTGGGAAATCAGTGATACTTCCAGTGTCCCTGACGACTATGTGTGCAGGAAGTGTGTCCAACTGCAGCTTCTGGCAGACTGCATTGAGCGCCTGGAGCTGCGATTGGATTCATACTGGAACATCCGTGATGCTGAGAAAGTCGTGAATAGCACGTTCAGTGAGTTGGCCACATCGCAGGTAAAGGCTACTGTTATGATCCCAGCCCCCCTCCTTTGTGAGAATTGCAAGAGCCCTAGTGAAGGGGGGGTCAATGACCCAAGAGAAGAGAAAGATACGTGCAGTGTCCCTCGTTTCACGGCGAGGCAAAAGCTGGCGACTGTGGTCATTGTCTCGTGGAGACACCTTTGTGAATTGGGAACTGTACTACGTGTATACCCTCAGGGCAACGTGGGTGGAGAGACAGAGAGAGATTGCATCATCCCAACCTGATTGACATCTGAGACCCCGTGAGCTCAGATAAAAGAGGGGTTGTAAAGACGGCCCCCCAGACGACACGCTAGAAATCCTGGGACAGCGTTTAATAGCGACAGCCGGTGGGGGGGTTCGTGTGCGTCTTTTCCTTGCCTGGGATTGGCGACCTCACCACGGAAGAACGGGCTTTAGCTACAGTAGAGGCCAGAAGTGAACGGCCACCCCCCCCCCCCCCCCCCAATGAGACTCCGACGGATCGAACTTATAAAGGTTGGAAAAACCCGCCGGGTAACTGTTCCATTCTATACCTATCTCTCTCTCTCCAACAAAGTGCACCACCGCAACACCCAAAAGACGGCAGCTGGTGGAACTGCAGTGACCTCGAGAGACTTTTATATATACATCGGACAATATATATTACCCCTAGACAACGATAGAGCTTATTTCTTATTGATTATTACTAAACCTGCGCTTTAGATTGAGTATTGACGACGTATGTTATCTGAATGTTTGTATTAACCTTATTTTTATGCCCCTTTTTAAATAAAAACTTCTACAAAATAGTGCCATCAGACTTCAACGGACCTCTCTATCTTTGCTGGTAAGTGATCCAGTTACAGGATATGTAACACTACACAGGCAGAAAGGGAAGGGGTGGCCACTAGACAGCGTAGCAGTAGGCAGGTAGAGCAGGAGTCCTCTGGGGTCATCTCCCTCCTAAACAGATATACTGTTTTGGATACTGTTAGGGGAGATGTCTCATCAGGGGAAGGCAGCAGCAGCCGAGTTCATTGCACCATGGGTGGCTCTGCAGCACAGGAGGGAAGGAAAAGGAGTGGGAGAGTCATAGTGATAGGGGATTCGATTGTAAGGGGAATAGACAGGAGTTCCTGCGGCCGCAAACGAGACTCCAGGATGGTATGTTGCCTCCCTGGTGCAAGGGTCAAGGATGTCTCTGAGCAGCTGCAGGACATTCTGGAATGGGAGGGTGAACAGCCAGTGGTCGTGGTACACATAAGTACCAACGATATAGGTAAAAAATGGGATGAGGTCCTAAAAGGCAAATTTAGGGAGTTAGGTGATAAACTAAAAAGTAGGACCACAAAGGTAATAATCTCTGGATTACTACCAGTGCCAGTCAGGGCAGAAATAGGAGGATATTTCAGTTGGATACATGGCTTGAAAAATGGTGCAAGGGGGAGGGATTCAAATTTCTGGGGCATTGGAACCAGTTCTGGGGGAGGTGGGACTAGTATAAACAGGACGGTCTGCACCTGGGCTGGACTGGAACCAATGTCCTAGGGGGAGCATTTGCTACTGCTGTTCAGGAGGCTTTAAACTAATGTGGCAGGGGGATGGGAACAAGTGCAGAGAGCCAGAGGGGTGTAAAATGAGGGTAGAAGCAAAAAGTAGTAAGGTGAAAAGTAAAAGTAGCAGGCAGGCAAATCCAGGGCAAAAAGCAAAAAGAGCCACTTTTCAACATAATTGTATAAGGGCTAAGAGTGTTGTAAAAACAAGCCTGAAGGCTTTGTGTGTCAATGCGAGGAGCATTCGTAACAAGGTGGATGAATTGAATGTGCAGATAGTTATTAATGAATATGATATAGTTGGGATCACAGAGACGTGGCTCCAGGGTGACCAAGGATGGGAGCTCAACATCCAGGGATATTCAATATTCAGGAGGGATAGATAGGAAAGAAAAGGAGGTGGGGTAGCATTGCTGGTTAGAGAGGAGATTAACGCAATAGAAAAGGACATTAGCCTGGAGGATGGGGAATCGATATGGGTAGAGCTGCATAACACTAAGGGGCAGAAAACGCTGGTGGGAGTTGTGTACAGGCCACCTAACAGTAGTAGTGAGGTTGGGGATGGCATTAAACAGGAAATTAAAAATGCGTGCAATAAAGGAACAGTAGTTATAATGTGTGACTATAATCTACATATCGATTGGGTGAACCAAATTGGTAAGGGTGCTGAGGAAGAGGATTTCTTGGAATGTATACGGGATGGTTTTCTGAACCAACATGTCGAGGAACCAACTAGAGAGCAGGCCATTCTAGATTGGGTATTGAGCAATGAGGAAGGGTTACTTAGCAATCTTGTTGTGCGAGGCCCCTTGGGTAAGAGTGACCATAATATGGTGGAATTCTTCATTAAGATGGAGAGTGACATAGTTAATTCAGAAACACAGGTTCTGAACTTAAAGAAGGGTAACTCTGAAGGTATGAGACATGAATTAGCTAAGATAGACTGGCAAATTGTACTTAAAGGGTTGACGGTGGATATGCAATGGCAAGCATTTAAAGATCGCATGGATGAACTACAACAATTGTTCATTCCAGTTTGGCAAAAGAATACACCAGGGAAGGTAGTGCACCCGTGGCTGACAAGGGAAATTAGAGATAGTATCAAGTCCAAAGAAGAAACATATAAATTAGCAAAAAAAAGCGGCACACCTGAGGACTGGGAGTAATTCAGAGACCAGCAGAGGAGGTCAAAAGGCTTAATTAGGAAAGGGAAAAAAGATTATGAGAGAAAGCTGGCAGGAAACATAAAAACTGACTGTAAAAGCTTTTATAGATTCGTGAAAAGAAAAAGATTGGTCAAGACAAATGTAGGTCCTTTACAGTCAGAAACAGGTGAATTGATCATAGGGAACAAAGACATGGCAGACCAATTGAATAACTACTTTGGTTCTGTCTTCACTAAGGAGGACATAAATAATCTTCCGGAAATAGTAAGGGACCGAGGGTCTAGTGAGATGGAGGAACTGAGGGAAATACATGTTTGTAGGGAAGTGGTGTTAGGTAAATTGAAGGGATTAAAGGCCGATAAATCCCCAGGGCCAGATGGTCTGCATCCCAGAGTGCTTAAGAAAGTAGCCCAAGAAATAGTGGATGCATTAGTGATAATTTCTCAAAACTCCTTAGATTCTGGATTAGTTCCTGAGGATTGGAGGGCTAATGTAACCCCACTTTTTAAAAAAGGAGGGAGCGAGAAACCGGGAAATTATAGACCGGTTAGGCTGACATCGGTGGTGGGGAAAATGCTAGAGTCGGTTATCAAAGATGTGATAACAGCACATTTGGAAAGAGGTGAAATCATCGGACAAAGTCAGCATGGATTTGTGAAAGGAAAATCATGTCTGAAGAATCTTATAGAATTTTTTGAAGATGTAACTAGTAGAGTGGATCGGGGAGAGCCAGTAGATGTGGTATATTTAGATTTTCAAAGGCTTTTGACAAGGTTCCACACAGAAGATTACTGTGCAAAATTAAAGCACATGGTATTGGGGGTATGGTATTGATGTGGATAGAGAATTGGTTGGCAGACAGGAAGCAAAGAGTGGGAGTAAACGGGACCTTTTCAGAATGGCAGGCAGTGATTAGTGGGGTACAGTAAGGTTCAGTGCTGGGACCCCAGTTGTTTACAATATATATTAATGATTTAGACGAGGGAATTAAATGCAGCATCTCCAAGTTTGCGGATGACACGAAGCTGGGCGGCGGTGTTAGCTGTGAGGAGGATGCTAAGAGGATGCAGGGTGACTTAGATAGGTTAGGTGAGTGGGCAAATTCATGGCAGATGCAATTTAATGTGGATAAATGTGAGGTTATCCACTTTGGTTGCAAGAACAGGAAAACAGATTATTATCTGAATGGTGGCCGATTAGGAAAAGGGGAGGTGCAAGGAGACCTGGGTGTCATTGTACACCAGTCATTGAAGGTGGGCATGCAGGTACAGCAGGCAGTGAAAAAGGCAAATGGTATGTTGGCATTCATAGCAAAAGGATTTGAGTACAGGAGCAGGGAGGTTCTACTGCAGTTGTACAAGGCCTTGGTGAGACCGCACCTAGAGTATTGTGTGCAGTTTTGGTCCCCTAATCTGAGGAAATACATTCTTGCCATACAGGGAGTACAGAGAAGGTTCACCAGATTGATTCCTGGGATGGCAGGACTTTCATATGAAGAAAGACTGGATCGACTAGGCTTATACTCACTGGAATTTAGAAGACTGAGGGGGAATCTTATTGAAACATATAAAATTCTAAAGGGATTGGACAGGCTAGATGCAGGAAGATTGTTTCTGATGTTGGGGAAGTCCAGAATGAGGGGTCACAGTTTAAGGATAAAGGGGAAGCCTTTTAGGACCGAGATGAGGAAAAACGTCTTCACACAGAGAGTGGTGAATCTGTGGAATTCTCTGCCACAGGAAACACTTGAGGCCGGTTCATTGGCTATATTTAAGAGGAAGTTAGATATGGCCCTTGTGGCTAAAGGGATCAGGGGGTATGGAGAGAAAGCAGGTACAGGGTTCTGAGTAGGATGATCAGCCATGATCATACTGAATGGTGGCGCAGGCTCGAAGGGCCAAATGGCCTACTCCTGCACCTATTTTCTAAGTTTCTATATGGTGACATATGAACTTTGATGATACATTTACTACATACTAATTTACTTCTCGATGGCAAGCACCTCTTCTTCTATAATTTGATTACAATCAGTGACCTCACTACTGTTGTGCCTGAATTCTATAGACTCTGTGTCCATCTCCTGAGTAAATACAGATGCAAAAAAATCAATTAAGATCTCTCCCACCTCTTTTGGCTGCATGCATAGATGATCATGCTGATCTTCAAGGGGACCATTTTGTCCCTCTTTTCTTAACACTGTTCATCTGTGGAAGCTTTTGGATTCCCGTTCACTTCGTCTGCCAGTGCAACCTCATACTTTATTTTAGACCCCCGATTTCCCTTTTCTTATACTGCTTTGAAGAGTATAAGAAATGCACTTCTCTTGCATTTCTTGCATTCCTCAAGGACTCATTTGTCCTTGCTGTTCATACCTGCAATGCACCACCTTCCTCCTCCTAACTAGGGCCTCAGTAGCCCTTGAAAACCAAGGTTTCCTAAATCTGCTAGCCTTGCCTTTTAATCTAACAGGAACACACAAACTCTGCACTCTCAGTATTTCACTTTTGAAGCCTTCTACCCACCGAGTGTCCCTTTGCCAGAAAACAACCTATCCCAGTTCACACCTGCCCGAGCCTTTCTGATGCTATCAAAATTGGCCTTTCTCCAATGTAGAATATGAACCTGAGGACCAATACTATACTTCTCCATGATTATCTTGAAACCCACAGAATTGTGATCACAAGATCCAAAGTGTTCCCCCTACATTGTAAGAAGATGGCGCCAATGAACAATGCTACCACAGGAGACATCCTCCAGATAGTCCACGGAACTGTTTCTTTCACTTCTTTTACACCTCTTTCTTTCAAATGTGATTCTGGCACTGAGATCTGCAGTTTAATGGTGTGCTTCCCGGCTGATTGAGCAATCTGGAGCTTTGCTGTCTCAATAAGGTTTTGGAAGCCAAGCGGCCTCGAGGCCAAGAAGCTTAGACACAGAACGCAAGCCCATGATCAATTCCATTTCTCGCCAATTAAAGTGCCGAGGAAGATTGAAACATCAAGGTGGGTGCAGACGAATGAAAGGCCAAAAAGAAAGGAGTCAATGGAGATGTGAAAATAGAGGATTCATCAGATATGTTGTGGACGAGAAAGCCAAGAGGAGAAATCGGATCGTAAAGGGAGCAAAAGAAGAATTAATAATATTCCAGTGAACTAAATGCACCTTCCCAAGACCAAGATGCACAAACTAGAAGAAAAAGGAAGAAGGGTGGCTCCCTATGTGGTTATCCTTTTGTTAGTTTCGCCCACATAGCCTCATAGATGAGATCTTCAATCTATCCTATCTGAGCACTGCCATGACATTTTCGAATACAAGTAATGCCGCCCCTCCCCCTTTAATTCCCCCAACCCCACTTGTTATGCCCACCACAACGGAACCTTGGGACATTAAGCTGCCAGTCATCAATCCATCCACTGATGGTGGTTTTGCCCTTTAGTCTAATTTCTGAAGCAATATTAGTCAGAATGAGTTTAATGCAGGTCAAACTGACAAGCACCACCTCAGGAGGGGCAACTAAAATTATTGGACTAGTATGAAGTGATGTTCTCCAAAAGTATATTGCATACAGATAACTGAGAAACAACTCTGCAAATAATGGTTATTTTATCAGTCTGGGAATGCTTGGTACCCAAGTTAACAGCGCCATCAAAATTTTAACAACTATGCAATTTATACAAATACACCTGTGACCTAGGAATAACTAGCCTCTTAGAAGTTTCTGTGGGAAAATCCCACTGCTTAGGCAAACATAAAGCTTAAAATAAATGGCAATAATTATTTAAGTAGTCCATTGACTCAATGCAAAGCAATAAAATCCACTATCCTATAAAACTGTTCTTTTAAAGTAAACAACATATTGCAATCTGCAGAGAAATACAACATGGATTTGTCAAAGGAAACTTGCACCTTACCAACTCAGTAAAGCTTCTTGATGAAGTAACAAAATGTGGAAAATGCAAATGACAAAGACTTCCAAAGGGTACGTGATAAAATGTCAAATAATGTCTATCATCATCTATGAGGGGTAAAGAATGGTAAATGTTTTGGGTCAAGAACTTGCATTAGGACTAAGAATGAAGAGGGAAGATAATCACTAATAGAAACTGACAAGCTTCTATGTAACTGCATTGAGTCAGGACATAGGTAGATATACAAAAGAATCATCCGCCAGCCTCGATGAATAAGTCACTATCATCAAGGACTTTATCAGCAAGTGTGTTGAGAACTGTATCAAGGATGATAATCCAGGTGCTTCCAAAACGAAGCCATGGATGAACCAGGAGATCCACTCCCAAATGAAATCTAGGACTGCATCATTCCAATCAGCTGATACTAACTTTTTCAAGAAATTGAGATACAACCTCTGTAAAGCTATCAGAGACAGTACCAGTCCAAAATTGAGTGCTGGACAGGCCATCAATTGTGGCAGGGGATACTTCCAATAATAGGCTACTAAACTAAGTTGGGCAGCATTACTGATAAAGCACAACCCTTGCTAATAAGCTGCCACTGCAGACTTCAAATCAGTCTTCCAGAGAGTGAACCTGCAGAAAGCATCTGGATATGATGGTGTTCTTTGCCAAGTCCTCAGATCCTGTGCAGATCTGCTGGCAGGAGTATTTTCAGACATTTTTAACCTCTCCCTCTTAAACCTGTAGTTCTCACCTGCTTTAAGATCACTATCATCCTAAGAAAACAAGACTACCACCCAATGGCTCTGATATCTAACACCTTGAAGTGCGTCAAGATGGTACACATCAACTCCAGCCTTCCAGACCAGGTTGACCCACTGCAATTCGCCTACTGCCAAAACAGGTTTATGATGAGCACTATCTCCCTGGCCCTATACTTATCACTGCATCATCTGGACAGTATAGACACCAACATCAAACTACTGTTTATTGACTACAACTCTGCCTTCAATATTATAATTATAACCAAACTCTGGACCTTGGGAGTCAATGTCTCCTTCTGGATCCCTGACTTCTAGACTAACAGACCACAATCAGTAAGGAGCCAGATGGGAGAGGAACTCCAGTGAGGTAAGTGTGTGAGTTGTAGGTGGATGGGACCAGGCGGAGATGGGAAGGGGGGTGAATGTTGGCTACTCACCATGTGGAGAGGCCACATTGGGAGCACTAAATGCAGTGGAAGTAGCTAGAGGAGTTGCATGAGAAACTTTGCCTCACCAGGAAGGAGATCTTCCAGTATGATGGTAAAGGAGGCAGCATAGGAGCAGGTATTGCACCTCCTCTGGCTGGAGGGAAAAAGTTAGGGGTTGAGAGGTGCAGGAGTGTGTGCGTAAATTACAGAGAGAGTGATTCCTGTGGAAGATGAACAGGGGTAAAGAGGAGAAGATGTGGCTGGTGGTCAGATTCTGTTGCAGCTGGTAGAAGTGATGAAAGATGTTGCTCTGGATGCACAGTCTAGGCTATTAGGGTAAAAGGTAAAGATAAGGTAAGGAAGGTGACAACTTTCGTTCTGAGTTGGGGCCTAAACACTGAATTTTCCGATTTCATTTAATCTTTATCTCTTGTTTTCTCTCCTTCTGATCCATCTCTGGTCCTCCCATTTTTGGTACCCTTCCCACGCCTAAACACTTTCTAACCCCCACCCCATTACTCATTTTGGCTCCTTTCCCTCCAGGTTCCCATACACCCACTACCCACACACTTCACCTAACATATCTGGTTCCATCTGCCCTTCAGTTCTTCCTTAAATGGTTCCCATTATCACTTTGCTTATTTGTTAAATTCCAGCTCTTATCCACACTTATCACCCCCAGCCCCTATCTTCCCACTTCCTTTTCCCCACTTGGCTCCAACTGCACCTTTCTCTTGGACATGAAAGGTCAAGAAATCCTTTTCCTCACCCTCCACACCACTAAAGATACTGCTCGACTCACTGAATCCTCCAACAGGAGGTTTATTGCCCCCGATTCCAGCATTGGCTGTCACTTGTGTCTTCATACCCGTCGTCATGCCTGAAGGCATGGAATCCAGGTGCCATACGTTTAGAAAATTAGACAGAAAACAGCAGTAGGCAAAGCAAGTTTCTTTTTTGGACTGAAGGAAAAAGTCCATTGGAGTTGCCTTGGAATCAGCACTAGTATCATTGTTTTTCTTAATTATATTATGATGTAAATTGGGTATACAAGGCTCAATTTCCAAATTTGTATATGAGATTGATGGAAAGGCAGGTGAAAATTGGTGCTGAGACAGGTGAAGTGTTATATTATGGAAGAGAGAATGAGAAGAAACCAGAATGTATAGTTCTATAAAGATTTGTGGATATAAACCCAGTAGCCACATTTTTTGGTACCTGCTCGTTAACACAAATATCTCTTCAGCCAGTCGTGTGGCAGCAACTCAATGCATAAAAGCATGCAACATGGTCAAGAGGTTCAGTTGTTATTTAGATCAAACATCAGAATGGGGAAGAAACGTGATCTAAGTGACTTTGACCATGGAATGATTGTTTGTGCCCCTCGGGGTACTTTCGGTATCTCAGAAACTGCTGATCTCTTGGGATTTTCACACAAAACAATCTCCAGAGTTGACAGTGAAAGGTGCAAAAAACAAAAACAAACACCTAATGAGTGGCAGTTCTGTGGGCAAAAGCTTCTCGTTAGTGAGAAAGGTCCGAGGAGAATGGCCAGACTAGTTCAAGCTGACAGGAAGGCGACAGTAACTAGAATAACCACGCATTACAACAGTGATGTGCAGAACAGCATCTCAAAATGTTCAACACATTTAACCTTAAAGTGGATGGGCTACAGTAGCAGAAGACAATGAATACACACACTCTACAGCCACTTTATGAGGTACTGAAGGTATCTAATAGAGTGGCTAATGAGTATGTTTACAGTATGTTGAAGGTAACAGGACAGGTTGAGAAGGTGGTTAAAAGGAATTTAGGAAACCTAGGAATTATAAATTGCTGTCAAAAACTAAGTTATCATAATGAACCATCAAAAAACATACATCTGATACATTTGAGCTATTATATATGGCACACTTAAAGAAGACGTGAAAACTTTGGAGAGGCTGCAGATGAGATTCATCAGAACAAGTTCAGTGACTGGGGACAGTAGTTACTTGGTTTGTTTTCCTGATGAATGCAAAGAGCTATGACCCTTAATAAGAAGTCTACAAAGAGACAGCCTGTTCCCTAGGGTGTACAGTCAAGAACTAGGGAAGATGATTTGAAAGCGATGGACCAAAAAGACCAAATGAAATAAGGGAAAATCTTATCAAGTAGGTAAGGTCTGGAATGCAGTGGCAGGGAGAGGGATGGAAGCAGATTCAGCTGCAGCATCTAAATTTCAAACGTATCTGAAAAGAGAAGAAAATTGCTAAGTCAGCTGAGAGGGAGGTGTTATGCAAATGGCTGGAGAGTTGTAATATAGTTATTATGGGCACAGTGGGCAGAATGGCTTGTTTCCCCCACTGTGACACTGAGATTCTAATTACCATAAATTGTAACAAATTACTGTATTTTTCTCACTACATCAGTACAGTTCTCATTTCTAACATAATATACTGCTTTAATTAGTTTGCTAGATCACAATACTGATCAGCTTTCTGTGTGTTAGAAATTTTCTACCATTAGTGATGGTAGATTGGGCGCTAATGGACCCAATCAGTCTCATTCTTAGTATCAGTCTCGTTGAACATTTGCATGTAAAGAACTTCACATATTCATAAAGGATTAAACACAGAAATTCTTTTTAATTTTAGTTCTAAATAGATTTTCTCTCATCTTTATCCATGTGCAGGACTCCCAACCTGAGATCATCCTTTCAAAACCTAATCTGTCTACTTTTATTCTGCATTGCACATAGGCCAATCTCTTCACATAGCACAGCTAATATATTTCAACAATGCATCCAGTGAACCTCTTGTATGCTAAGTGTACCCTTTTTAAGATTAACAGAAAAAAGTCTAAATTCAAACACCATACTCCAAAGCCTATCATCTACATAGCAAGATGTCTTGTCAGTTGAACTACAAATCCTCAGAATAAAGACCAATGCATCACTAGCTCTCTTGGAGCAATCCATTAATCTTAACTTTGGGGACATAGTTTTCAGACTTTGTAACTAGATGTGTTTATTCATTATAAAACATTTCTATTATATTCCAAAGTGCAAAACAGACCCATGACTAGATAGCAGAAAAATGACTGGCAGCTTTATGGAAGCTGCATGAAATAGAACATGGAGTTAGCTGGTCAATCATTCACACAGAAGAGGATAATTGGAAACTGATAACAAGGAGTCCTATCAGCAAGAATAAATATACTTAGCTTGATTATCTGACTGACACACAAGCTAGTAAACCTTGGTAATCAATTCAAGACACCAAACCAACAACAAACTCATCAAATCTGCACTGCATTTTTTCAGGACGACTTGGATATATACCATTTGGACAACATTGTTCAGGTTTTGTAGAAGTGTCTATAGGTCAAGTCCATCTAAATCATACCTACATTGAACAGCCACTAGGAATTAACAAAGAATTAGACCCAGAGATCTGGGATGGCAGACATATGAGATGGTGAGGAGAGAGATTCCTGGAATAGTGCCTTACCAAAGAAGACCCCAAGACAGAAGAACATTGTGAAAGGGGAGAATATAGGAAATACAGCTTTTGTGTGGTGTGAAAACTTTGTACCTCATGAAAACTAATAAAAAAAACTAATATGGTTTCTTCCCTTACAGAAAAATATTGAGGGCCAGAGAACAGAAGGCCAAACAAGACAAAAGACTGAGGTAAATGGTCTGTTAATTAACGGCTTTTTGAAGAAATTAAAAAAGAGTACACTCAAGAGTGTGAGTGCAAAACAGCAGCACTTTTACATGGTCCACAAGTCACAGCAGACTGGCAACCAATATCCATCACAAGTCCTCTGGCTCTCAACTATCATGACTACATCTCCCTCCTTTGCCTTCTGTAAGGATTCCATCTCTATGAAGTTCCACGACTAAACTTCTGAAATGTTTTCCTATTTTCTTATCCAAAAGACCATAAGATATAGGACCAGAATTAGGCCATTTGGCCCAGAGTCTGTTCTGCCATTTCATCATGGTTGATCCATTTTCCCTCTTAATCCCAATATCCTGCCTTTTCCCTGTATCTCTTCATGCTCTGACTAATCAAGAATCCATCAATCTCTGCCTTAAATATACCCAACAACTTGGTCTCTACAGCTGCCTGTGGCAACAAATTCCACAGATTCACCACTCTCTGGCTAAAGAAATTCCTCCACATCTCCATTCTAAAATGACACCCCTCAATGTTGAGGCTGTATCCTCAGGCCTTACTCACACCATAGAATATTACAAGACTGTTTTTAGGACTTCTAGGGCTTATTGAATATTGTTGGGAAGTCATTGGAGATTGGATCACCATTGTAGGTCTCCCGTTAATATTACAGAGAAAGATAACAAATGGGTTTCAGAAGCTAAAACTGGATCTACAGCATTCAATTCAGAAATGTATTCTTCTCTGGAAGGAATAATGAGTGAGAGAAGATTATGACGGGATCTCTCACACCAATTAGATTTGCTTGCAATGTCGACATATCAGGCTGATAAGCATTTACATTTTTCACCTTCCTTTAGACTATACAATCCTTATTTACGCTTCTAATGGGTAAACGTAGAAAGAACCTGGCATTGGTGGCCAACTTCACAATGTGGGCAGTGACACTTCTGTGCAAAGTAACTAATACCTTGGTAAGAAATGTATTAAAGCAATGAAGGCAACAATGTGTTACAGAGGCAATATTTGTTCATACCTGAACACTACTGGTATATCTCTTAAAAACTTGCAATCATCAGAAGCATTCATTGCAGACAATGTGGCTACCTCAGATTCATCTGCAAGAGCACTAGAGTGAACTGAGGTGTATGCCCCTTCTGTTTATGCTGGACTCCTATACCACCAATGCACAGATTCAAGGTTCTCAATACCATCTCTATTTTTATCATGGACCAACGATTTCCAAGAGTCTATGATTTGGACTACTGAAAGAATAAACTTTGGCTTGAGTTGCACAAAGCCTGGGGATGGTAAATAGTACTCCAGGTTATCCTATGAAGCTACACACAAGAGATATGTTTAACTCCTGGTATAAAATATCAGACAGATCAACTCCCTGATGTGCACCATTCAAATGCCATAGAAAACCATGTGGTATCACATTAACCAATGCAAAAGAAGCAGAATGTGCACTACCAGGGAAAAAAAAATTGAACTTCTTGTGTGGTTTAAGCAGAAGGAAAGACAAGTAAAATCCCCGACAACCCCTCCTTTCAAGCAGTGCTTCAACTGAATTTCTTGCATAAATGAATTCATCATGATCAAAAATGTAATTCCTAATCCACCAAAGCAAATGCAGACCAAGGACATAAGTATTATATATTGTTATTAACCGCTGAGAAACTGAAGGGAGACTGACTGTCGTGTTTTAAAACAAGTGTAAAACAGAAAGGAGCAAGTGACTGGACATAGTAATGAGCACAACTGCCAGAGCAAAGCCAGGTTTACACATAAATGCTAAAGGAACTCAGCAGGTCAGGCAGCATCTACAGAGGGAAATAAATCCTGTTGAAGGGCCTCAGCCCTTGAAGATCGACAGCTTCCCTTCATAGATACTGCCTGACCTGCTGAGCTCCTCCAACATTTAGTATGTGTAGCTCAAGATTTCCAGGATCTACAGAATTGTGTCTTTAAAATGTACACTGTGTTCCACATCATCATGCACAAAGCACACACTGTGAACAGTGGAAGTATAGGTACCCACTGGGACAGGATAAGCAAGTAACTCCAAACAAGATAGCTGTCAAAAAGACACTAAGTATGAATTAATGCAACTATGCAATCAGACTCTATGCGGCATGTATTATGTTTGTATAAATACAGAGGGATGTTACATCTGCATTGGTCCCAATAAAACTCCTCACCAATAACCGTACAAATCCATAATTGCTTGAAGCAATGACAATGAAATAATTATTGGAGGATGTAACAAAACCTTGTCATGTGATGAGTGTTCATTATCCAGAAAATGATGGAAAGTCATCTCATAAATGTAACCATGGGCTCAGAAACTAATGTTAACTTGTGCATGTGAACTGAACAGGAACAGGCAATTAAGGAACAAATGTTAATAACGTAATCCACAGTAGACATTAGAAATACCATGAAACAAATATAGGGACAAATTAACAAGAGCTAAGGAAGCAAAGGTAAACAAGGAGATTGCCAAGACTACAGCTCGCATTGCAAATTTCAATGAAAAATCCTAGCAAGATTGAAAGATGTTAAGTAACCAAAGGTTATGAAGGCATGAAGTAACTGAGTAAAGAAATGAACCTGGATGGAAGGTGTAGAATGTATATAGAATACTTTCAGTCCCAGCAGATCCACGGCTAACAGAACAGACTCCGCCTGGTTTTCACAGCAGCATGGTTGTCACAACTGGAATAAAGACGTGTCAGAATTGTTCTAGATGATGTGAGTGGATAAATTGGGCTAAAGACATACACAACAAATATGAGCACTGCGCTCAGCAGTTCAAAAGAGAGTAACTTGGAAAATCCTGCACTTGGATATTTGTTTCAAGCTTGGTGAGACATGGGTCTGTACCTATAGTTTTCTTCTGCATGTATATCAGAGAAAAGGAAATGATTACTAGTTTCCACTGCTACAAACTGGCACATCCCCACAACATCAATCAATATTCAATGACCATTTTATTAGGTATAGGAGTGGAACCCAATGTGGTCCTCTCTTGCTGTAGCCCATCCACTTCAAGGTTCAAATTGCTGTGTGTTCAGAGATGCTCTTCTGAACATCAGTTTTGAAAGGTGTGGTTATTTGAGTTACTGTCACCTTCCTGTCAGCTTGAACTAGTCTGGGCATTCTCTTCTGACCTCTCTCAATAACAAGGTGTTTTCACTCACTAGATGTTTTGTTTCTCACACCATTCTCTGTAAACTCTAGAGATTATTGTGTGTGAGAATCCTGAGTGATCAGCAGTTTCTGAGATACTCAAACCACCCCATCCGGCATCAATAATCATACCAATGTCAAAGTTACTTACATCGCATTTCTTCCCCATTCTGATGTTTGGTCTGAACAACAACTGAACCTCTTGACCATGCCTGCATGCTTTTTATGCATTGATTGCTGCTGGATGACTGACTGCTTAGATATTTGTATTAACGAGCAGGTGTACCAAATAAAGTGGCCACTGAATAGATTATCTACAAACCACTGGAATTTAATCTGCTCTGAAGTCAGCTGCATAGTGCAAACATCCCATCCTAACATCATTCTCAATCTCGGACTCATTTTAGATGTGACCAAAATATCCCAGTCATACCAGGTCAAAATGAAGAAACAATAAAGATAGCACAATCATAGAGAAGACATCAGGGAATGGGTCCTGCAAGGAAAATGCCTATACTGTCCCCCCACACTCTTAGGGTGCAACTGATTTTCATAATGTTGCCCTGATTCTGTTGCAACATTCATTTTCTAACATACAGCTTGTTACAAGGATCTACCACTCCGGGAGGCACAGAGAGAAACTGTAATTACCACCATGTCCCTTTATTGTCTCAATGAAAGAACACATGTATTTATATGACCCAATACCTGTGCACATACCTACTAAGTTTTCCTGAACAGTTAAAGAATAGAAAAGGTAACACTATTAAAAGGAGTCTCTGCTAGCCATGTGTTCCCATTCTGAATCCCCACATAACGTGTCCATAGGGCTCTCCACATCCACGATGGTGGGTCTCTAGAGAGTCATCACTGCCAACACACTAAAAACACACACCATTTATTGCCCTACTTCTACAAGTGACAACTGGTAAGTTATGGCTCTTTGTTCTCAATAGTAACCAGTTCTAATCACGCAGGGCAGACACAGACCACACCATTTGGAAATTATCTCTAGTCCAGAAGATTACCTGCAGCATCATTGTCTATACTTTAAAACATTGATCAAGCCAAGCAACTTAGGTTCAGAAAATGGAGGGCACAGAGCCATTCCACAAAATGGCAGACTCTATCCCCCTTCGAGCACATGACAAGGACAAAGACAATTGGTCTGTCTGTTTCCACTATCCTTGATTCATTCTAATTCACAGATTTGTGGACTTTACTTATTTCTGACCAACAAGCTTCAAGAGGCATGTAACTGTGAGCTTATGTAAATGATATCATTAACATACAAGTGTGTTATAATCACACAAGCATATGGGACGAATTATATGGAATCCTTTAATTATAAGCATGAGAAATTTATCACCAACTTTGCTATCTTATGTATAGCTTGATACAATAACGGTGTTACAGACACCCAACCCTGCAAAAACTCATTTCAGGGAGGTAGCACCACCACCCCGCCACCCCCCCCCGCCCCCCCACAACTCATATCCCACCCCACACCCCGGTCGACCTCCAGGGTGTATGTATACAGGACATTTGATCATGAAGGAACACAACAATTTGATCACATATTGAAACTATTTACACACACACTAACACACACACACAAATATTTTTTATATATATATATATATATATATTCCTTGTTGAGTATTTTGTTGGCAGTCTCAATGCTAGTAGCTAAATGCTAATGCAAATAGCTTTTCTATTTATTTTGCAAAGGTGACTTGGACAGCCAACTCTAAGTATGTAAGCCTGTACTTTCACTCTTGATAAGACAGAGTTGTTTTTGCCAATCATCACATTGCAGTTGTCACTGCTAAATCCTGCACAATTAGACCATTCAAGGCCTTTGTCATGCATAGATGATGCAATGCAGTTGAATATATTTTCAGCTTTGGCATCATTGCACACTGGCATGTCAACAAATCCAACTGTTACCTTATCCTGTGTTTCATTATAGTACCTGGCTAAAATGGCACATTCCTTCTCACACATGGTATCATTGCTTTCATCAACTAAAATACTGTATGGCCTTTTTTTCTGTCCGGATGAACTTGTAGAGATCCTCTGAACATTCAGGTTCCAGTGCCATGTTCACAATAGCTGCTTTCTTGGTTGATGAGCAGACATAGATTTTTGCTGTTTCTGAATCAGGAAACATTTTCCTGAATAGTTTGTCTGTGTGCTTACACACCTGGAATAGCAGGGTATGCTCAACGATGAAAGATGTAAAGTACACCTCAGCTCTAGTGAGCTTCTCTGTCAGACTTTGGTTTTCTGCTGAAAAGAACTGTGAAATACTTGAGCAGCCCTCCCTGTGCTTAGCTCCTTAATATGTTGTGGTCCCTAAAAGAAATAAAAGCATAAGGTGTATGCTTATTATATTGGCTTATGTAATACTTTGTTTAGTGATTTTGTTTAATCTGTAAATCAAGTTGGGTATATGCAGAAAATGTGACATTAAAATATGTACTTATATTATCATGGAGTCATTTTTTATTCTATTACAACTTTAGGCAAGTCTACAGGGAGTTTGGCCTCATCATGTAGGACATCAATAGAGTAGCTCCTTAGCAGCTAGCCAGCTAGTTTAAATAACGTTAGCTATCCTAATGAACAAATGACACCTGTTAAACTCACCTCAACTTGTCTCTTACAGTCATTTAACCCACCATGGGCAATGGAAAAGTCACTGTTGCAAACAGTGCAGCGAGCAACACTGTCATTATTTTTGACCCCTATTAGGCAGGGGTACACTCTAGTGTAGTCTGGGGTGAAGTGCGTTTTAAATTTTCTTTTTTTGGAACACTCTGCCATGGTGCTGCCAGACACTAAACTGAACCGATGGATGATTAAAGAGAGAGAGAGGTCAACTGTGAAGCCCGCCCACAGAGAAAACTGATAGGTCTACTTAGCACAAAGAGAGACCAATCAGGATTGATATATTTCTCCTCTCCCTCTCTCAAAAAAATCGACTTCCGGGACATTGTATGTAATTTGCGAGCATCAGGGGGCTGCGATCAATATTCGGGAGACTCCCGGAACTTCCGGGAGAGGTGGGATGTCTGGTGTTACAATGTAAAGTATTGCATTATATGGACCCAAAATTGGATAATCAGGTTCTGACATGTAGCTGTCATAAAGTGGAACTAACACAAGAATCTAAGTTCAAATAGACCATCAACACAATTGGTCAATAAGTTACAGGGAAGTGCACAATTGAATTCCAGTTGTACACCAAACACTGGACAGATGTGTTAAAGTTGTTCCATCAGTGAGAATAATGCCAATTTCATGAACTACAACTGACACACTGTCCACTAAATGAAAAACTTTAGAATATAAATTTCAGGGGAAATATCAGGCACTGCAGAAAAAGGGCATCCTCTGTTTAATCAATGAGTTGAAGCATCAGATGAATAGTCTGACCAACCACATGCTTTCAAGATCTCTCGTGTGTTTCATGTGTGTACCAATGAAAATTAAGCAATCTAAACAGACAACACACACAAAATGCTGGTGGAATGCAGCAGGCCAGGCAGAATCTATAAGGAGAAGCACTGTCGACGTTTCAGGCCGAGACCCTTCGTCAGGACTAACTGAAAGGAAAGATAGTAAGAGATTTGAAAGTAGTGGGGGGGGGGGGGGGAGGGGGAAATGTGAAATGATAGGAGAAGACCGGAGGGAGTGGGGTGAAGCTAAGAGCTGGAAAGGTGACTGGTGAAAGTGATACAGAGCTGGAGAAGGGAAAGGATCATGGGATGGGAGGCCTCGGAAGAAAGGGGGAGGGGGGGAACTCCAGAGGGAGATGGAGAACCGGCAGAGTGATGGGCAGAGAGAGAGAAAAAAACAACTAAATATTGTCAGGGATGGGATAAGAAGGGGAGGAGGGGCATTAACGGAAGTTGGAGAAGTCAATGTTCATGCCATCAGGTTGGAGGCTACCCAGCCGGTATATAAGGTGTTGTTCCTCCAACCTGAGTGTGGCTTCATCTTGACAGTAGAGGAGGCAATGGATAGACATATCAGAATGGGAATGGGACGTGGCATTAAACTGTGTGGCCACTGGGAGATCCTGCTTTCTCTGGCGGACCGAGCATAGGTGTTCAGCGAAATCATCTCCCAGTCTGCGTCGAGTCTCACCAATATATAAAAGGCCACACCGGGAGCACTGGACGCAGTATACCACAGCAGCCGACTCACAGGTGAAGTGTCGCCTCACCTGGAAGGACTGTCTGGGGCCCTGAATGGTGGTGAGGGAGGAAGTGTAAGGGCAGGTGTAGCACTTGTTCCGCTTACAAGGATAAGTGCCAAGAGGGAGATCGGTGGGAAGGGATGGGGGGGACGAGTGGACAAGGGAGTCACGTAGGGAGCGATCCCTGCGGAAAGCAGAAAGGGGGGGGGGAGGGAAAGATGTGCTGGGTAGTGGGATCCCGTTGGAGGTGGCGAAAGTTACAGTGAATTATACGTTGGATCTGGAGGCTGGTGGGGTGGTAGGTGAGGACAAGGGGAACCCTATCCCGAGTGGGGTAGCGGGAGGATGGGGTGAGGGCAGATGTGTGGGAAATGGGAGATGCGTTTGAGAGCAGAGTTGATGGTGGAAGAAGGGAAGCCCCTTTGTTTAAAAAAGGAAGACATCTCCTTCGTCCTGCAATGAAAAGCCTCATCCTGAGAGCAGATGCGGCGGAGACAGAGGAATTGTGAGAAGGGGATAGCATTTTTGCAAGAGACAGGGTGGGAAGAGGAATAGTCCAGGTAGCTGTGAGAGTCTGTAGGCTTATAGTAGATATCAGTAGATATTTGTCTCCAGAGATGGAGACAGAAAGATCAAGAAAGGGGAGGGAGGTGTCGGAAATGGACCAGATAAATTTGAGGGCAGGGTGAAAGTTGGAGGCAAAGTTAATAAAGTCAACGAGCTCAGCATGTGTGCAGGAGGCAGCGCCAATGCAGTCATCGATGTAGCGAAGGAAAAGAGGGGGACAGATACCCGTATAGACTTGGAACATGGACTGTTCCACAAAGCCAACAAAAAGGCAGGCATAACTGGGACCCATGCGAGTGCCCATGGCTACACCCTTGGTTTGGAGGAAGTGGGAGGAGCCAAAGGAGAAATTATTGAGAGTAAGAACTAATTCTGCTAGACGGAGGAGAGTGGTGTTAGAGGGGAATTGGTTAGGTCTGGAATCCAAAAAGAAGCGAAGAGCTTTGAGATTGTCCTGGTGGGGGATGGAGGTATATAGGGACTGGACGTCCATGGTGAAAATAAGACGGTGGGGGCCAGGGAACTTAAAATCATTGAAAAAATTCAAAGCATGAGAAGTGTCATGAACATAGGTGGGAAGAGATTGAACAAGAGGGGATAAAACAGTGTCAAGTATGCAGAAATGGGTTCGGTGGGGCAGGAGCAAGCTGAGACAATGGATCAACCTGGACAGGCAGGTTTGTGGATCTTGGGTAGGAGGTAGAAATGGGAAGTGCGGGGTGTGGGAATTATGAGGTTGGTGGCAGTGGATGGGAGATTCCCAGAGCTAATAAGGTTGGTAATGGTATAGGAGACAGTGGCCTGGTGCTCCTTAGTGGGGTCATGATCAAGGGGTAAATAAGAGGAGGTATCAGAGAGTTGTCGCTGTGCCTCAGCCAGGTAGAGGTCAGTACGCCAGACAACAACAGCTCCCCCCTTATCAGCGGGTTTTATAGTGAGGCTGGGATTGGTGCGGAGGGAGCGGAGAGCAGAGCATTCGGAAGGAGAACACCCCACTCGGGATAGGGTTCCCCTTGTTCTCACCTATCACCCCACCAGCCTCCAGGTCCAACGTATAACTCTCCGTAACTTCCACCACCTCCAACAGGATCCTACTACCAAGCACATCTTTCCCTCCCCCCCTCTTTCTGCTTTCCGCAGGGATCGCTCCCTACGTGACTCCCTTGTCCACTTGTCCCCCCCATCCCTTCCCACTGATCTCCCTCCTGGCACTTATCCTTGTAAGTGGAACAAGTGCTACACCTCCCCTTACACTTCCTCCCTCACCACAATTCAGGGCCCCAGACAGTCCTTCCAGGTGAGGCGATACTTCACCTGTGAGTCGGCTGCTGTGGTATACTGCGTCCAGTGCTCCCAGTGTGGCCTTTTATATATTGGTGAGACCCGACGCAGACTGGAGATGATTTCGCTGAACACCTATGCTCGGTCTGCCAGAGAAAGCAGGATCTCCCAGTGGCCACACAGTTTAATGCCATGTCCCATTCCCATTCTGATATGTCTATCCATGGCCTCCGCGACTGTCAAGATGAAGCCACACTCAGGTTGGAGGAACAACACCTTATATGGAGGCTGGGTAACCTCCAACCTGATGGCACGAACATTGACTTCTCCAACTTCCGTTAATGCCCCTCCTCCCCTTCTTACCCCATCTCTGACAATATTTAGTTGTGTTTTTTTCTCTCTCTCTGCCCATCACTCTGCCTGTTTTCCATCTCCCTCTTGTGCTTCCCCCCTCCCCCTTTCTTTCTCCTGAGGCCTCCCGTCCCATGCTCCTTTCCCTTCTCCAGCTCTGTATCACTTTCGCCAATCACTTTTCCAGCTCTTAGCTTCATCCCACCCCCTCCGGTCTTCTCCTATCATTTCGCATTTCCCCCTCCCCCCACTACTTTCAAATCTCTTAGTATCTTTCCTTTCAGTTAGACCTGACAAAAGGTCTCGGCCCGAAATGTCGACAGTGCTTCTCCTTATAGATGCTGCCTGGCCTGCTGTGTTCCACCAGCATTTTGTGTGTGTTGTTTGAATTTCCAGCATCTGCAGATTTCCTCGTGTTTGCAATCTAAATAGAGTGTGTTAGTAATTCATGGCAGATCTGGTTACAGGAATTAAAAAATTGAATCAGACTTGCATCTCCAAAGAGCACAAATACACACTGTGCACCCCTTATCCAAAATGCTTGGGCTGGAAATGTTTCAGATTTTTTTTTGAATTTTGGAATATTTGCATCTATATAATGAGATACCCTGGAGATGGGACCCAAGTCCAAACACGAAATCCAATTACACTACATATACAGCTTACACATACAGTATACCCTGAAGGTAGTTTTATACAATATTTTTAATAGCGATTACTACCTCAGCCACCCCAACCCCAGGTGGAGAGTCAGAGGCTGTTTTAAACCACCATCATTCCCAACTCTAAATTTATGTACTACTGGTAAGCAGTCTTTGTCTTGACTTGTTCATCAGACGTGTACTGATGCAGCCGTTCAGCCAGTTAAGATTTTCATCACAGACATTTTTGGCAAACATCAATGAATTTTTCTGCTGCTTCTTGATCAGCAAATACTTCATCACCACAAATCTTTACAACTTTAATACCTTTCCTTAAATTTCTGCAACCAGTTTGCTGAATATTCACAATTACCTTCAATCTTCAGTTTGTGATAAATCTTTGCTTGTTCACTCCGATGCTGACAAACCACTCTTCCATTACACAATAGAGATCTTTATATTTTATACAGTGTTTTTCTACTTTTCATTAACTTCTGTTCATTACATAAGTGAAGTCACCTCTCAAATCTGTCTGTGGTATGCAGAGAATTGTGCATCGCTTGGGAACCTTCCCAGCACCTTGTGGAATTTTCCATCGGTGACGTCATTTCAGCAATCAAAATCATTTTGAATTTCAGAGGTTTTCGAATTTTGAAATTTCAGATAAAGTGGTGCACTACTTGTATTAACTTTGAAGCCTGTACACAGAAACATCCAGGTCTCCCTGAAAACCAGTTCTCTCACCAGAAAGAATTATGAATTTTCATTCTTCCTGTCAAAGTAAAACAATTCACACTTAAAAAGTGTGATGGGGAACAAGGACGTCAGAGTCTGCTACAGATGCCTGGGGACTCTGAAGCCCTCCACTGATGTATAGACAGGAGGCAAGGGAACTCCTTACTGATGGATGATAATGGTGGGAAAAATTTCATGTTCTTGTTACAGAATGCCTTGCGTGTCTGGATGTTCCACAGTGAAAGTACTGGGTTATAGTTGTAAATTACACAATAACATCAAAATTCAATAGTACCACCATCAGAATTTCTAATCATTTGCTTTTGTTTAAAAGTGAGTCATCTAATTTTCATCTAAATCATTTTTAAGTTCCCTTTAGGTAAATTACATAACTGATTTATACAAGTTCAGCAAGCCTGTTTAAGGAATGTATAAAAAATAAGGTAGATCATTTCCCATATGTCAAGAGTGGTGCAAATGAAAGACTTTTAATTTATTGGGTTAAATCTTATATAATGATAGCAGCATATTTTAAGTACATACTTTACATTGGAATTTGTACCCACTAATTACACCAGACTTCAGAAGAAATATAGAAAAAATGTAAGCACATTCTTACTTTATGAAGAAATTAGATTGTGTGAATTTTGCTAGCTGGTTTATACTTCATTCTGTTGTAGTGTAGAATTTGGACGCCGTACAAAAGACTGAAAATCTGATCAACAGGAATTATATTTAAACCCAGGAAGAAGCACTAAATATGACCAGTATAACTCCCACCGGAGACACTAAATTTAGAGCAGCTGCCACCAATTTGCTGTGCAAAAATCAGAGCAACTCCAATTGCAGCCAGACAGTATCAACACATAATGGCTGCTACTGAAGAGTGACTGCAGTTGGAATAAAAGCATAAACACACATCCCCAAACACATAATCTCCTACACTACTTCATATCTTACCCCACCACTGACTTTCCAGCCTACTTCCTCATTCACACTGAGGTCAACTCTCCAATTGAGAATTGTCTATCTGCTTCATTTGGGCTCAAATAGTGAGGATTAAGAGGCATGTCATTCACACACTTAGGCATCATCAAGTGCAAAGCTATATCAGGTTAGACAAAACATTCCTCCCCTCCTCCTCTCAAGCAGAGGCTAAATAGAATCCGTCTCCAAGGCTCGCTAACAATGTTCCATTCTGATTTCTCTATTCTCTTTGAACTGATCTGCCCCAAGCAAAATCACACAAAATAGCAATTTAAAAAAAGAGTAACCAGAACACATACAACAAGAACTCTAAAAATGACTCCAATCCACAAACCTGACTCATCAAACCTTGCCCACGACCCAAGGCTCTGGCAACTTCCACTGGTAGCAGCGAGCAAGAAGGAGACAGGTCAAATGCAGGCAGGTGGCGCTGAACTTCCGCTCTCATCCTCACTGATTTCAATCCTGCTCAATGCTTTAATTGGCAAGAAATGGAGATGATCATGGGCTTTCACCATATCTCCAAGCTCCTTGGCCTCCAAGCCACTTACTCCGCTCCAAACCTCATCAAACACCCTCAAACCTCAAAGAACAACTTCAAGGTGGTGCCACTGAAGATCAGAATCAGGTTTATTATTACCAGCATGTGACGTGAAATTTGTTAACTTAGCAGCAGCAGTTCAATGCAATACATAATCTAGCAGAGAGAGAAAAAAATAATAAATAAAATAACACATAATTGGATACGATAGGGTCTTTTAAGAGGCTTTTAGATAGGTACATGGAGCTTAGTAAAATAGAGGGCTATAGGTAAGCCTAGTAATTTCTAAGGTAGGGACATGTTCGGCACAACTTTGTGGGCCGAAGGGCCTGTATTGTGCTGTAGGTTTTCTATGTTTCTATAATAATAAATAAAGTAAATCAATTACATATATTAAATAGATTTTTTTAAATGTGCAAAAACAGAAATACTGTATATTAAAAAAAAGTGAGGTAGTGTCCAAAGCTTCAATGTCTATTTAGGAATCAGATGGCAGAGGGGAAGAAGCTATTCCTGAATCGGCGAGTGTGTGCCTTCAGGCTTCTGTACCTCCTACCTAATGGTAACAGTGAGAAAAGGGCATGCCCTGGGTGTTGAAGGTCCTTAATAATGGACGCTGCCTTTCTGAGACACTGCTCCCTAAAGATGTCCTAGGTACTTTGTAGGCTAGTGCCCAAGATGGAGCTGACTAGATTTACAACCTTCTGCAGCTTCTTTCAGTCCTGTGCAGTAGCCCCTCCATACCAGACAGTGATGAAGCCTGTCAGAATGCTCTCCACAGTACAACTATAGAAGCTTTTGAGCATATTTGTTGACATGCCAAATCTCTTCAAACTCCTAATAAAGTATAGCCACTGTCTTGCCTTCTTTATAACTACATCAATATGTCGGGACCAGGTTAGATCCTCAGAGATCTTGACACCGAGGAACTTGAAGCTGCTCACTCTCTCCACTTCTGATCCCTCTATGAGGATTGGTATGTGTTCCTTCATCTTACCCTTCCTGAAGTCCACAATCAGCTCTTTGATCTTACTGACATTGAGTGCCAGGTTGTTGCTGCGGCGCCACTCCACTAGTTGGCATATCTCACTCCTGTATGCCCTCTCATCACCACCTCAGATTCTACCAACAATAGTTGATTAGTCAGCAAATTTGTAGATGGTATTTGAGCTATGCTTAGCCACACAGTCATGCGTATACAGAGGGCAGAACAGTGGGCTAAGCACACACCTGAGGTGCGCCAGTGTTGATCGTCAGCAAGGAGGATATGTTATCACCAATCCACACAGACTGTGGTCTTCCAGTTAGGAAGTCGAGGATCCAATTACAGAGGGAGGTTCAGAGGCCCAGGTTCTGGAACTTCTCAATCAGGATTGTGGGAATAATGGTATTAAATGCTGAGCTACAGTCGATGAACAGCATCCTGACGTAGCTATTTGTGTTGTCTAGGTGGTCTAAAGCCGAGTGGAGAGCCATTGAGATTGTGTCTGTCATTGACCTATTGTGGCGATAGATGTGTGACAGCTTACTGGTAAATCACTATTTATAACATCTTCATGAAGCTAACAGTGGTGAACTATCACTGCAGGCAGTGAGGAGGCAGGCAGAGGTGAAGAGGGTCGGGAAGTGAGCCATGCTGGGGCATTGCGAGGCACAACGTGTTCAGGCTGCCAGATTCGCAGACAGACTTGATGATATCGTTGCTGGAGACGGTGAGCATTTTGGAGAAGAGTTGACGCAGAAGAGTTTCAATGTCCATCCACCTAACCTGGGTGCAAGGTTGGATCACTCGAAGTGCCAAGCCGATTTGGTGAGATTGAGAACGGCTTTGGGCATTGGGGCTGATAGATTCAGGTGGCACTACTCAGTGCTTGGACAATTGAAACATCAGCTCAGGTAGACTGGAAACTGAGTGTCAGGTATGGAGGCAAGGGTCAGCTGATTTTGCTCGCTCTCCCACGAATATTCATTCCTTTCTCTGTGGCGAAGAGGTTGTGACCTGATTCAGCTACTCTGCATTTCTGCCCTGCTGTTGTGAAAACTAGGGACCGAGGCTTGGCTTGGGCCTACTCTGGCTGCTCTGGGAGCAGATCTGGGACTCACTTTGGTTTGGAATGTTGTTGGCCTGCTTCTGCTGATAGCATGATGTGAATTTTTCCCCCTCTCTTTTTCTCTGTGCAGTGACTTTTGTTTTTTTTTGTCTACTTTTAATTGGGTTATTCGAGTTTCTTGCTTTGTGATTACCCATAAGTGGACAAAATTTCGAGGTGTATAATTTATACATTCTTTGATAGTAAATGTGCTTTGAATCTTTGAACACCCATGGAGACAGCAAAGCACCAGATTGCTCAATTGGCACAAAGACACACCATCGAAATATAAATCACAGGTTCCAATCACATGCAGCTTAGACGTGGATTATATTTGAAAGATGAAGCAAAAGAAGTTATTTGGTGAACTGTCTGAAGGATGTCGCTGCTGGTCACATTGTTCACTGGCAGCATCTCTATCACCATTACCTTATCTTTACTTTCATTTTTACCACTGTTTAAATGAACTTTTCTGTCATGCTATTGTAGGGTATGTGGAGAGCCTCAATAATTTTACCATTTCCAGAACACCAGGTTACAGTGTCAATAATGCAGATGCAAGAGATGAAGGGTGATGATGCCAAATTACATATTCATGCTTGACAGCCCTCAACACCACCTCACAGATCATTATCATGAAGGACAAGCAAAGTAAATGTTGTCTTTCTGAGGATAACCAAGTCATCTGCACAATGTGGACTATTTTAAGTCATAGAAATTCTAGCCAGGGAGCTATCTAAAGTAGGGGAAGGGTCAAAGCATTCATACCACTCGGGAGAATTCAATGGGATGCTTTCCTAACAAAGCAATACAGAAACATACCCAGAATTGTCAGAGCAGCCTGAATAAATGAAATGGACATGGAGGAGCCTATCACCATATTTCCACAGGAGATTATCAGAAGCCAATAGATCATGTCCTACAGGGACTGATTAGGGATAGTCAGCATGGTTTTGGGCATTGCAAGTTGTGTCTAACCAATCTTACAGAGTTTTTTGAGGAAGTTACCAGAGAAGTTGATGAAGGCAGGCCAGTGGATGTTGTCTGCATGGACTTTAGCAAGGTTCCGTGAAAGAGGTTGGTCAAGACAGTTCAGTCGCATGGCATTTAAGGTGAGGTAGTAAATTGGATTAGACATTAGACAGAGAGGAGTAGTAAATGGTTGCCCCTGAGTGGAGGCCTGTGACTAGTGGTGTGCCACATTGATTGGTGCTGGGTCCGTTGTCTGTCATCTATAGTATATCAATAATCTCGATGATAATGTGGTAAAATGAATCAGCAAATTTGCGGATAACACCAAGATGGGGGGGGGGGGGGGGGGAGGGAGGGTGCACTGGACAGCGAGCAAGACCATCAAAACTTGCATTGGGATATGGACCAGCTGGAAAAATGGGCTGACAAATGGCAAATGGAATCTAATGCAGGCAAGTGTAAGATTTTGCAGTTTGGGAGGACCAACCAGGGTGGGACTTATACGGGGAGCAGTGAGACACTGAGGGGTATGGTTTAACAGAGGGATCTGGGAGCACTGATCCATAATTCCTTGAAAGTGGCATCAGAAGTGGATAGGGACATAAAGAAAGCTTTTGATACATTGGCCTTCATAAGTCAATACATTGAGTAAAGGAGTCAGGACTTTATGTTGAAATTATTTAAGACGTTGGTGAGGTCTGATTTGGAGTTTTGTGTGCAGTTTCGGTCACCTACCTACAGAAAAGATGTAATTAGATTGAAAGAGTGCGGAGAAAATTTACAAGGATGTTGCCAGGACTTGAGGACCTATGTTATAGAGAATAGTTTGATAGGTTAGGACTTTACTCTCTAGCATGTAGAAGATTGAAGGGAGATTTGAGAGATGTATATAAAATTAAGAGTACAGATAGGCAAAATGCAAGCAGGCTTATTGCACTGAGGTTGGGTGAGACCAGAACAAGAGGTTATGGGATAAGGTGAAAACATGAAAGGTAAAATGTTTAAGGGGAACATGAGGGGGAACTTCTTCACTCAGAAGCTGGTGAGAGTGTGGCACTAACTGGCACTGCATGTGGTGGATTCGGGTTCAATTTCAACACTTAAGAGACATTTGGATAGGACAGATAAGGGGGAGCTATAGTCCGGGTGCATGTCGATGGGATAGGGAGATCAATGGTGCAGCATGACAAGCCTGTTTCTGTGCAGTGGATATCTATACTCTACCACTCTTATGTCCACATTTTTTTGCAAGGGCACAGCAACATTCCTCTCACATAACTACTACTTATTCAGGTGAAAGCTGCCGTGGAACCCAGGATCGAGGCTTCACAATTTCTTTCTGCTTCTCTGCAGTCTTACCCTAATTTCACAAGAGGTCTTATCTTTACCTCACAGGAGCACCTGGACATAACAGCGATACATAAGCTGGAAGCAGTCTAATGTTCTCTTTGACAGAAAGATGTCATTCACAAACAGGTTACTGCTCTAATTAACAGCTGTGGCTCTCCAGAAGCAAAAGGATGCTACCTATCAGCAGCCAGATATTCTCTACAAATACCGCAGGTGAACAGACTGTACTCCTAAAATAGCAGAGATTGCGATGCAAGAACTCCCCTTTCTTCAGGGAGAACTATGGGATGCCCTTTAGCACTCACACATCTATTTTTTATGAGCACAGTTCTGTTCAGAATGAGTACACACCAGACTCCAAAGCAAGAGTGAAACTAATGGGAACCAGATACCAGTGACTGTCCTGGGCCAGTAGTCTGAAGCCATTTCATCTTGGGAAAATGTTTATTCAAGGTTATCTTGTCGACTCAAAGTGAAAGGGTGCAGCCTTCCAGCAGCAGAAGGGAAAAAAACACTACATATTATCAGGCCATCAAGGTTGCCATAGGTTTGGGTTCTTTTAATTAAATAGATATATGTCATGAATATTAATTTATGCTTTGTAGAACAGTACAACACAGGAACAGGCCTTTCAGCCCACAATGCTGTGTTAAATTATTTAAACTAGTAATTTGATGACTTAAACTATTCCCTCTGCCTATATAATGTTCACATTCTTTCATCCAGTCCACATTTATATACCTATCCAAGAACTTCTTAAACACCTCTATCATGTTTGCCTCCACCAGCATCCTTGGCAAGTAAAAATTGTGGACTGGTGAGAATCTCATTCAAGCATACAAAATTATGGGACTATTGAAAGGCTTAAACAGCATGTACGTGCAAGGAATGTTTCCAATGGTGAGAGTGTCTAGGGTCAAATGCCTCAGCCTCAGAGTAGGGGACATCCCTTTAGAACAGAGATAAAGAGGAATTTCCTTAGCACTCCTTGAAGATGTCTTGGATACTACAGTGGCTCATGCATATGACGGAGCTGACTAGGATTACAATTCTCTGCGGCTTATTTTGATTCTGTACAGTAGCTCCTCATACCAGAGCTTGCACAGGAAAGTGGTGTTGAGGTAAAAGAAAGAATCCTCCATTATTTCATTGAATAGAAAAGTAAGGCCAAATGGTCTATTCCTCCTTCTATTTACATTTACGCACTCGAGTGATGCCTTTACATTTAAAGATGACTGTTTTACCCAGATAAGAGTGAAGTGGTTCACTTTGGTAGGACAAATATGATGCAGAATCTAGTATTAATGGTAAGACTCTTGGCAGTGTGGAGGATCAGAGGGATCTTCGGGTCCACAGGACGCTCAGAGCAGCTGCGCAGGTTGATTCTGTGGTTAAGAAGGCGTATGGTGTATCGGCCTTCATCAATCATGGAATTGAATTTAGGAGCCAAGAGGTGATGTTACAGCTATATAGGACCCTGATCAGACCCCACTTGGAGTACTGTGCTCAGTTCTGGTTGCCTCACTACAGAAAGAATGTGGAAACCATAGAATGGGTGCAGAGAAGATTTACAAGGATGTTGCCTGGATTGGGAAGCATGCTTTATGAGAATAGGTTGAGTGAACTCGGCCTTTTCTCCTTGGAGCAAAGGAGGATGAGAAGTGACCTGATAGAGGTGTACAAGATGGTGAGAGGCATTGATCGTGTGGATAGTCCGAGGCTTTTTTCCAGGGCTGAAATGGTTGCCACAAGAGGACACAGGTTTAAGGTGCTGGGGAGTAGGTACAGAGGAGATGTCAGGGGTAAGTTTTTTATGCAGAGAGTGGTGAATGCGTGGAATGGGCTGCCGGCAACGGTGGTGGAGGCGGATACGATAGGGTCTTTTAAGAGGCTTTCAGATAGGTACATGGAGCTTAGTAAAATAGAGGGCTATAGGTAAGCCTAGTCATTTCTAAGGTAGGGACATGTTCAGCACAACTTTGTGGGCCGAAGGGCCTGTACTGAGCTGTAGGTTTTCTTATGTTTCTACTGTAGTGAAGTACATGATTGCAAAGGTAATTTATCTACTGCCACAACTGTCACATCATACTGGCAATTACTGACATTAAACCTCACTGCGAAGTTTATTCCCATCTCATGATCCACCAGATAAATTGAAAGGGAAGGACTCCTAACAGAGGCTGAAAAATTAAAGCAAAGTAGCAGAATGAAATAAAACATTTGGTCAATGTCACTTATTTCTTTGGATTGCTATTTCTTAAGGAGATTTCATCAACTGTGCTGCATAATACATATACTGCAACATTCAGGCAGAGAGAGATCTCCAATAGTAACAACAAATAAATTTGAGGCCTGAGAGCCATAAAAGGTTAAACAGCAGTAGGACTAACAAGAGCAGCAGAACAGTGGAGGCTACCAGTGAGATATCCCTCCAAACATCACCATCTCATCACACAACTGACAAGTGCCAGAAATTGCCCAGTGAGCACTGAAGGTCTCCCTGACAACTTGGTGCTCCTCTTCCCAGATTTAACCAGGCAACTGCCTCCATGTTCTAATCATTCCTACCAATCAAAGGCATTGATGATCAGCTGGGAGACTCCAGATGATCCATAATTCTCTCATATTATGCTTTACAAGTCATAGTCAATTCAAGTCAAGTCACTTTTATTGTCATTTCGACCACAACTTCTGGTACAGTACATAGTAAAAGTGAGACAAAAGTTCTTTCAGGACTATGGTGTTACATGGCACTGTACAAAAACTAGACTGAACTATATTAAAAAAAACACAGAAAAAAACTACACTAGACTACAGACCTACCCAGGACTGTGCACAAAACATTGCAGGCATTACCATAAATAATAAACAAGACAAGACAACAGGGCAGTAAGTCTGATAGCTTGGGGGAAGATACTGTTACATAGTCTGGTCGTGAGAGCCCGAATGCTTCGGTACCTTATCAATTTCGGAGACCTTTCATCCTCAGCCAAAAAACTCATAATTCCCACACCCCGCACTGCTCGCTTTTACCTCCTTCCCAAGATCCATAAGCTTAACTGTCCTGGTAGGCCTATAGTTTCAGCCTGCTCCTGTCCCACTGAACTTGTATCTGCCTACCTCAACTCCATTTTGTCACCCATTGTTCAGTCCCTCCCTACCTACATGCGGGATACATCCCATGCCCTCCACCTTTTCAATAACTTCCAGTTCCCCGGTCCTGACTGCTTCATTTTCACAATGGATGTCCAATCTTCATACACTTCAATTCCCCATCCAGAAGGCCTCAAAGCCCTCTGCTACTTTTTGGACAATAGACCTCACCAGTTCCCCAACACCACCACACGCCTCAGGTTGGCAGAACTGGTACTCACATTTAATAACTTCTCTTTTGGCTCTTCCCACTTTCTCCAGATCAAGGTTGTAGCTATGGGCACTCGCATGGGCCCTAGCTATGCCTGCATCTTCGTGGGTTATGTGGAACAATCTATGCTCCAAATCTATACTGGTACTGCTCCCCAACTTTTCCTTCGCTACATTGACGACTACATTGGTGCTGCTTCCTGCACCCATGCTGAGCTCATCAATTTTATTGAATTTGCCTCTAACTTTCACCCAGCCCTCAAATTCACTTGGTCCATCTCGGACACTTCTCTCCCCTTTCTCGATCTCTCGGTCTCCATCTCTGGAGATAGACTGTCCACTGATATCCTCTATAAACCCCCTAACTCCCATAACTACCTTGATTATACCTCTTCCCACCCTGCCAAATGCAAAAATTCTATTCCCTGTTCCCAGTTCCTCCATCTCCGCCACATCTGCTCCAAGGATGAGGCTTTTCATTCCAGGACATCCCAAATGTCCTCTTTCTTTAAGAATCGTGGTTTCCCTTCTGCCGTCATCAATGATGCCCTCACCCGCATCTCCTCCATTTCCCGCACTTCGGCCCTCACCCCATCCTCCCGTTACCACAACAGGGACCGTGTTCCCATTGTCCTCACTTATCACCCCACCAGCCTCCGGATCCAACATATTATCCTCCGCAACTTCCGCCACCTTCAACAGGACCCCACCACTAAGGACATCTTTCCCTCTCAACCCCCTCTGCTTTTCGCAGGGATCGTTCCCTCCACGACTGCCTGGTCCACACGTCCCTCCCCACAGATCTCCCACCTGGCACTTATCCCTGCAAGCGTAAGTGCTACACCTGTCCCTACACCTCATCTCTTACCACCATTCAGGGCCCCAAACAGTCCTTCCAGGTGAGGCAACACTTCACTTGTGAGTCTGTTGGGGTAATCTATTCATCCGGTGCTCCCAGTGCGGCCTCCTCTACATCGTCGAGGCCCGACACAGATTGGGGGACTGCTTCGTCGAGCACCTACGCTCCGTCCACCACAACAGACAAGATCTCCCGGTTGCCACTCACATCAACTCTCCCTCTCATTCCCATTTGGATATGTCCATACATGGCCTCCTCTACTGCCATGATGAGGCCAAACTTTGGTTGGAGGAACAACATCTCATATACCGTCTGGGTAGTCTCCAGCCCCTTGGTATGAACATCCAATTCTCCAACTTCCGGTAATTCCCTCCCTCTCCCTTCCCCATTCCACCTCTACTCTGTCTCCTCTTCTGGCTGCCTATCACCTCTCATGACTCTGCCTTCTTCTACTACCCATAGTGCTTTCCCCTTAGATTCCTTCTTCACCTGTCCTGCCTATCCCCTTCCTGCTTCCCTTCCCCCACCCCTTGATCTTTCCTCTGATTGGTTTTCCACCCTCTCCCTGCCTTCTTTACAGGGCCCCTGCCCCCTCCTTCTTTAGTCCTGATGAAGGGTTTCAACCCGAAACGTTGACTGCTCGATTCCACGGATGCTGCCTGACCTGCTGAGTTCATCCAGCTTTTTTGTACGTCTTGATTTGACCACAGCATCTGCAGTGCACTTTGTGTGTACCTTTTCCCAGACGGCAGGAGGGAGAAGAGTTTGTATGAGGGGTGCGTGGGGTCCTTCATAATGCTGTTTGCTTTGCGGATGCAGCGTGCAGTGTAAATGTACGTAATGGCAGGAAGAGAGACCCCGATGATCTTCTCAGCTGACCTCACTATCCGCTGCAAGGTCTTGCGATCCGAGATGGTGCAACTTCCGAACCAGGCAGTGATGCAGCTGCTCAGGATACTTATATTGCCTATGCACAAGTACATGACTGCACAGGTGCAATGACAAACTTACCTGCAGCAGCGTTACAGGCAGATAGTATCCTATAAAATATGATACAATTAAACATTCATTAAACATAAATGATACACAATTTTTACAAGTAAGTGCATAATCAGAACAGGCTGTCTTGAACCTGCTAGTGTAGAATTTCAAACTTCTGACGCTAGCTACAAAAAGGCAGTATGGGCTGAAAGGTGGGAATCTCTGATGATAGCTGTTGGCTTCTTGAGTCTGGACACCTGCACTTGCAATTATTTTAAATTTATGACCACTGGTTTCTGCCTCTTCCACCACGCGGACTTCTATTTACTCTATTTAAATTCCTGCTGACTTTATGTACCTGAAGCAAGTCTTACCTCAGACTCCTCGATTCCAAATAAGCCCAATCTACCCAATTTCACCTTGTAGCTAGATGTTTTTTTAATCACATCCTTCCTATAATGCGGTGATTAGAGTTGTACAGAACATCCAAGCTGTGGTCAAACAAGCCTCATGAATAATGAAAGCATAGCTTGCCTGCTCAATATTCTTTGTCTCACATAATTATTGAAGATATCTCATACTACAAAGAACATTCGCTGCTTGAGTAATCACTCTGGGGGCTTTGTGGGATGCTTTGGCAGTTCACTGTCAGCTCCGAAGCTCTCTACTGAGGTCTACCAATGTTAACTGAATGCCCCTTTAAACTGCAAGTAAAGTGAGAACATAATATACTGCTCACCTCCATTGATTACAAAGTTCAAAGTAAATTTATTATCTAAGTACATATATGTCACCACATGAAATTGATTTTCTTGCAGGCACTCACAATAAATAAAGGAAACATGATAGAATCCATGAAAGGCCACACCCAACAGAACAACAAATCTGCAAAAGACAACAAACTGTAAAAATACAAGTAAAAAAGGAGAAAATAATAAATGAGTGGAGGTGCATTTAATTATTTATTGAGGACACACGATGAAGAGTCCTTGAAAGTGAGTCCGTAGGTTGTGGGAACAAATCAGTGAGGGGTGATTGAAGATAAGTGAAGTTATCTCCTCTGGTTCGAGAACCTGATGGTTGAGGGATAATAACTGTTTGAGAACCTGGTGGTATGAGTCTTGAGGCTCCTGTACCTCCTTCATGATGGCAGTAATGAGAAGAGTGCATGGCCTGGATGCTAGGGTCCCTGATGATGGATGCTTCTTTCCTGTGATCTAGATAGATGCGCTCAATGGTGAGCAGGGTTTTACCTGTGACAGACTGGGCTGTATCCACTGCTCTTCGTAGGCTTTTCCATTCAAGAGCATTGGTGTTTCCATACAACCAGTCAATATACCCTCCACCGCACATCTACAGAAGTCTGTCGGAGTTTTAGATGACATGTCGAATCGCCTCAAACTTTAAGTAGAGGTGTTGCTGTGCTTTCTTCATAATGACAAACTTGCATGCTGGACCCAGGACAGATCCTCCGAAATGATAACGCCGTGGATTTAAAGTTGCTGGCCGTCTTCATGGCAGTCATTGCACGGTTTGTTGAATTACATTAGTGTGGGCTGGAATATGAATTTCTCAACTTGACATCCTAAGGTGTGTTCCAGATGCTATGGAAAATACCTGATGATGCGTTAGTATGGATTGCAAACATTATTGCACAGTTGAGTATTTCTATAAACCTTATTTGCTGAGAAATGGTTGCTAATGTTGTTTGATCCAAATAAAATTGATTTTGGATCACAGTTGAAAAAGAAAACACTCCACAATCTGATTTCTAGGCTTAACAATCCAGACTAAAAAAGTGAAATTCATTTTAATGCTATGAAACCACTCTAAGGATTCTCAGGTGATTCAGTCAAAGCTAGGCAAAGAATATTCTACAGTTAATTTGCCAAAGTAAGACCTCTATTAAAATAGAAACACAAAAAATACATTTATATCTGTTTATTCATTCTAAGGCAAAAGCTTCCAATACAAATTACCAGCCAAAAATAAATTAAGAAATATAAATGGAAAAATAAACAATAGCAAAACTGATAATCTGAGAATAATTTTATTTGAAAATAGGTAGTACCAAAAATATAAGGAATATCTGACAAAATAACTATCTTATAATCCTATGACTTCGCCAACATTTGCAGCAAGAATCACAGTGACTGAAGTGTTTTTCTATGCAGTGAATGAAGTGTTTTTCTATGCACATAAAGCATCAATCAATTTGAGCAACAGTGACTGACATGGTATTCAGAATCCTATTACCTGAAATTTATAGGCAATCTCACAGCAAGCCCTTAAAGGCTAAATATTAATTGCAGTATTTACATCAGCAGTACCACAAACATGAATTATAATTTATATAAATTGTACCTGCCAGAACAATGTGACATGTGCAGAATATTCAGAATCTAATTTCAACAAGGGTCTAGCCCACTACTTGTCAAAGGATCAGAATAAAAGGAAATAAGAAAGACTCAATTTTACCATTGTCACCAGTATCATTTGTTAAGAATGAAGTTATGTCACCAGGATTGGAAACAGCTTATTACCTTAGGTATGAAATTAATAGCATTAATATTTATCAATAACACTAAAAATAGAGGAACAAAAGACTACTTAAGCCCTTGAGCCAATTCTGCCACATAGTTAGGAAATAGCTGATTCCTACCTTTTAGATATTCCAGGATGCCACTGTCTAACACAAAAATCTAGCAGTCAGATTTAAAATATAAGATCTCACCTCCACATGCTTGCTGCACCATTCAGTAAGAACATGGCTGATCTTTTAGCTCAGTGTCAATTTTCTGCACTAATCCCATACACCTTACAATGTAAATATTGATCTTTTGTTTGTACATACTCAATGAGCCTCCACAGTCTGTTGCAACAAACGAGGTGAACCCAAACACAGGACACAGACATGGTGACTGAGTTAGGATGCAGACGTGAGTGTGAGCGCTGAGCGACAAACAGGAGAGAGTGCAGGAAAGCAGAAAGCAGGCAGAACTTATCTTGACACGGAGCGTAGAAAGGGAAGTGGCAGACAAAACTTTTCTTAGCACAGAGAGACAGAGTTACACAGGTAAACCTCGGTATTGGAGTAAACTTGGAATCCTTATCTTGACACAGAGAGACAGTTTCACAGGTAAACCTCAGAACTGGAGTTGAACTTAGAAAACTTATCTTGACCTGGAGAGATTGAGCTGCACAGGTAAATCTCAGTACTGAAGCAAAACTTGAACACACTATCCTAAGCAGCCGGGAAAAGTTAATTACCACACTGGCAAAACCAACAATCTGGCCACTAGTGGATGTAATGCCAGAGTTCTTATGCTGCAGGTCTTGATGAAAACCAGGTGTACCGTCATCAAATGAAATGAGGAGAAAATGGGGAATTAACGGTCGGGACCGTAACACAGTCCTCCTGGGTAAAGAATTCTGACCATCAGTGAAGAGATTCCATCTCATCTCTGAACCATATGTCCCATGTCTTAATAAGGATATGATCCTTGGTTCTCAACACCCGAGCTGGGAAATATCAACTCCACATCTACCTTATCCAGTCCCATGGCATATTTCAATGAGAATAACTCTTAACTAAATGTGAGGGAATAAGCCAAGTCTCCTTAGTTTCTCCATATGACAAACCCTGCCCAGAAATCATTCTTGCAAGTCTTTGATCCCCATAATGAAAATAATAAACACCTCTTCCTCAGTAAGAAGACCAGATTTGAACAATGATGATATTGACTGCACCTATTTGACATTGCTAAGCTTAAGTTAAAATGTTAAGCCCCATCTGATACAAGTATTCTCAAGTATTCTCACTTTAGGGAGATTAGACTGTGCTCACCTACACTTCAAGGACTAATTTATTCACTACTTTAGTCTCTTCCTGAAGGAATCAAACTGTCAATAATCACTATTTCAAATGGTGTATTCTATCCCCCCTCCCACCAAAGAGGAAAGACTTGTGGCACATTAAACAGTTTATTTTTAGGTGAGCACATTTTAATTTCTAAGGAGTAATTCTTAACAGAACTGTACAACTTACAAAAGATTTCCAAACATGGGTACAATTATAATGCGCTAGAAAAACATACCAAAAAGTTGCAGATGAATGAGTTGTCCATTGCAGAACCCAAAGTTAAAGAATGAATTCTGTTGTCCTCTCTCTGTAACTCCTACCAACCCCAAATGCTTTCCAAAATTTATGTTTCTCTATTAATTAGCATCATTGGTATGTGATGTTTTTCAGTTATGTTATCAGGCCAGGGGGAATGTTTAATTAGGCTAAAGTGGACATCCACTTTTTTTTTTATTGACCAAGTCAAGAGGGGGAGCAAAGTGAACTGGTGATCAAACAATTCTAAATAGAAGTTTAATTTATTAGAAAGCAGACATTTTGAACCTTGAGCAATTTCAGCTGCTACGCCAAAAAACTAAATGTTGACAATAAGCTCTTTTGGGACCTAGAAAGTGAACAGCCATCAAAGATACAAAATACCAAATGCAGCATGACCAGAGTGCTATATAGTTGTGCAAGCTTTTGTGGGTAATTCATAAAACTACCAGCCATTAATTATCTTAATTATTAATTATCTTGTATTAAAGATAATTCTGGACTATGACCACTGCAATCTGCAGCCTGTAATTTCCTTTTGGGAGGTGTGCTTTTGAACCATCTGAATGATCTGGCATTTTTGCAGTCTCCTGACAGATTCAGCGAACCGAACTCTCAAGAAGACAGGTATGGCCGTTATTGCTGGGGTGGACTTCAGGGTGAGTTGATGTGTCGGGTCATGAGATGGAGTCAGTGGTACTCATGTCAAGGACAGAATTATGGCTGAGGAGACTTTCAAACTGTTCCTTCCTGAGGGTTTTGAGTTCCTCTCTGTCCCCAATGATTTCACCCTGGTTCTTGGTTTTTATTAGGACAGGCACTGTGCGTTTGGGCCATTGATGGCTTTAACAGTGCTGAAGAACCAAGCATGTGATGGTTATCAGTGAAGAGTCCATTGTTTACTCTTCATCTATTTCTCTATCATGGATATTCTGCTGGAGTGTTACCCTCAGATGCCAGTAAGACATTGAGATTTGTAGGAGCTTCCAGTCTGATTGAGTAATTACTCAACCTCCTGGACATTCTCATCCAACTCGTTCTGATTCTTCTTGATGAAGAAACTATGATTTCTAACACAGCTACCAGTTGAGCAAATTTCAGGGCAGCCTTTATCTGTGGACACCCTGTGGATCCTGTAGAGAGCTAACAAGTTGTTTGTCCTGACTTTATGGGATCTTTTAACAGCTTCTACAGTATGTTGATATTTTAGGGGTAACATTTCATGCCAGTAAAACATTGAGGTTTGCTGGAGCTTCCAGTCTGATTGAGTAATTATAACCTGGAAATACTACCTAAAAGGTAAAATTTAATGATGTTCAAAAAAGATTCAAAGGATAAAGTATTGCAGGGTTATAGTAAAAAAAAAGGCAAGAAACTAGAACAGAATAAGCCATATAATCCATGCCATTCTATATCATGGCTGAGCCGACTTTGGCCTCATTCCCCCATTATCATTCATTTCCCCTCTGATCAAATAAATCTAGCCCATCATGGAAAGAGCAATGGAATTGAATAGATTAAATTAACTACTCTTACGTAAAGCTTGGATATTTATGAGGGTTTGTATATTTTCCTGCTGGTGCATAGCATATAAAGTTCTTAATTATGGATTTACTCCTTGGAGTCAAGGTATCTCGATGGTAAGTTTATGCTGCTTTCTAACAATATGCAGGGTGTTATATAACAAAGTGTTTATAAACTATACCATAGCTTCAAACCTTATACTCTAGTAATTTATATCTAAAGTTCAGCATTTCATGTACCAATACATTACATCTTAAATATGTGGGTACTCAGACACAATTGTTATTTATTTAGAACTGCCTTGCGGAAAAGGCCATTCCAGCCCAATGAGCCTCATTGCCCAGGAGCCCACCAGTATAACCCTAAAACACGTGACAATTTACAATGACTAATTAACCTACTAACCATTGCACCTTTGGAATGTAGGAGGAAACCAGGGCACCCAGAGGGAACCCATGCATTCACAGGGAGGACATACAAGCAGCACTGGAACTCAACTCTGACACCCTGAACAGCATCACTTTACGTCTACTATTTGGAAAACATTTTTTGTAGATCCACAGCAAATGACTAAATGCCTGCCTAAATTTCAAGTACATTTAATACAGCTTTGTCCATCTGTTTCAAAATTTATTTTCTTTTTGTATGGCCTACAATTTGTTAGGAGTTTAAGGAGACCTTTTGCAAACTTCAATTGATGTATAGTGGATAGCATTAGATTGCATCACACCTGTAATACACACTTCATTTATTTTGTAATTTACATCAGTTTTTGTGTCTTTGCATGTACAATGCTGCAAAAAACAAACTTCACAACACACAAGTGAGTAATTATAAAATTGATTCTGATATTTCCCATCTTCATATCATGGGCAAACATGAATTCTAAGCTTTGCATCTCTTCAATTAAGATTTATGAATAGTTGAGGTTCTAACACAAATCCCTGCAAACTGCACAAATTAAATCTGGCAGTTTTGTCACCTCCTGCCATTCCAGCAATTTTATACCCAAGATCAATAATTTGCCTTCCATTCCAAAAGCTTCAAATTTAGTTAAGTCATACAAATTTTTCCAGCAGTCTTATTCATACTGTATTCATGATGTGACCTCCTCTATATTGGAGAAAGCAAGCAGATTCTTTTACTATTCTGCATCACATCTGCACTTGTCCACAACAACCATTTCAAGCTCCTGTTTTCACTCCCGCACAAACCAATCCATGGCCTTCTCTGTTGCTACGAGAAGGCTGAACACAACTTGGAAGAAGATTTCAGATTCCATCTGAGTCGCTTACAACCCAATGACAAACATTGAATTTTCCAGTTACAGGTTACCCACAACCCCACTGGTTTTTCTTCTACACACATTCATGTAATTTTCTAATCCCTTTGTTCACCTTACCCACCCCTCAGCCCCCGTCCACCTGTTGCATCTATTCACAATCCTTTGCCCATCTTGTTCCACCTATCACCCACTGCTCCCTTTCCTCTTCTCTCCCAATTTCAATTTGAACCATCAACTTACATCTTTCACCTCCACAGACGCTGTTTGATCTGTAGAGTCTGCCAGGGTTCTTTTTTTTTCTCCTTTTGGGACTGCTTCTTTTCACTTTATACGTCAGTGATCTGGATGACAGAATTGATGGCTTTGTGGCCAAACGAGCGGGTGATAAAAATAGAGGTGGAAGAGCGGGCAGTGCTGAGGAAGCAGGGGGTCAGCAGAAGGACTTGGACAAGTAAAAGTGGTAGATGGAATACAGCGTAGCAAAGTGTATGGTCATACACATCAAAAGGAATAAAGGTACCAGATTATTTTCCAAACAGGGAGCAAATTCAGAAATCAGAAGGGCAAGTGTACTTGAGAGTGCCAGTGTAGGATTCCCCAAAATTACCTTGCAGGTTGAGTCAGTAGTAAGGACGAGAAATGCAATGCAAGCATTCATTTTGAGAGGACTAGCATATAAAAGCAAGGATGTAATGCTGAGGCTTTATAAAGCATTGATCAGAACACATTTGGAGTATTATGAGCAGTTTGAGGCCCGATATCTAATGAAGGATGTGGTGGCAACGGAGGGTATGAAGGAGATTAACAAGAATGATCCCTGGAATGAGAGGGTTAACATGAGAAATGTTTGATGGCTCTAGGCCTGTAATTTCTGGAGTTTAGAAGAATGGATGGGGATTTCATTGAAATGTCCTAAATACTGAAAGGCCTGGATGGAGTGGAAATGAAGAAGATATTTCCAATAGTGGGAGAGTCCTGAGCTAGAGAGCACAGCCTCAAAAAGGAAGGATATCCCTTGAGAAAAGAGATAGAGGAATCTCTTTAGCTGGAGTGTTGTGAGCCTCATGGCCACAGATGGCTGTGGAGGCCAAGTCATTGGGTGTATTTAACAGATTCTTGATAAGTAAGGGTGCCAAAGATTATAGGCAGAACGGTTGAGAGGGAAAATAAATCAACCGTGATCAAATGGCAGAGCAGACTCAATGAGTCAAGTAGCCCAATTTCACATTATGGTCTCATGGATGAATGCAGAATTAATGTTAATGATCCGGTCATTTTTTATTACACTCTCTAATAAAACTAGAAACAATTTTTACATTTTGTCCGCATCATCATTATATTCATCCTATTAGATTCTGCAGTGACCACTCTGCGTGGTAAGCACATCTCCTTTTGCTCCATCCCTTAAGCTGACTCAGTCTTCAATGGGAAGGCCTGGGGAGAATTCCACAGCAATCTTAACAATGAAATAATCAGAAATAGATCCAAGTAAGATGGTGGTGTCCTTGGACGCAGTGGCGACTCTGAATCCAATCAAAGGTGCACTTGTGCATCGTTTGTGTCTCTCTTATGATCACAAGACACTGCTGGTTATCAAGATTATCAAGCTCTGCACGTGATCAGCAAGTTACACAACAGCAATGGAGTTAGACTCATTACAAAGGTTGCTGTGTTGTCACCTGGACTTGTTGCATACCATGGTTGTGCCGAGGTGGTGTAGGAACCAAAAAGAAAGGTGCAAGTTATTGTCTTGGACGTTTTTCTTGTGATCACAAAACCCTGTTGGGCATTAGTAATGTGGAGCACTGCAAGTCCAGTTCGCTGGTTAACTGACAGACAGACATACTTTATTGATCCCGAGGGAAATTGGGTTTCATTACAGCCGCACCAACCAAGAATAGTGTAGAAATATAGCAATATAAAACCATAAGTAATTAAATAATAATAAGCTAATTATGCCAAGTGGAAATAAGTCCAGAACTAGCCTATTGGCAAGACCAAAAGGGGAGCAGTGTTGCCTCAGTTGTGACAGGGACGAGGCCCTAGTACCGCAGGGTCACCTGTTGTATCCACCCAGGAAAGGAGATACCAAGACAGCTTTGGAGAGAGCAGAGGCCTCTGTGGGCAAGATGGAATCTGTGCTGGGTTGGTGTCTGGCCCCTCCCATCACTGCTGCTCTCTAGTGTTTGCTTGGTGGTAGAACAAGCTAGCCTAGGACAACATCCATGCATCATCATTCTACAGGCCATGCCATTCAGGGGCTTGGGCTATATAAACTGTTCTGTGACTGGATATTTTCATTATCAGAATGGTATATGCTATGTGCTGTGGATAATGTGTTTTGCACCTTGGCCCCAGTGGAACACTGTTTCATTTGGACTTGAACTTGAACTTGAAATACAACGACAGTTGGCTAAGCAATAACATCTAGCTTCATAAATGCAAATCCTGTCAATGTTCATGTTAAACCATACTAAACATATATGGGCTGCTGGCTCGAGTTGCGCTGGTTCCAAATGCTCTCGGAGATGTTAGCAAAATTCTGTGATTTATGGATTGGACTGTAGTTGATAATGGCCTCTTTCTTTTTTTGTGTGTTCTTGGCCAGTCTTTCTTATTGTGGATTGGCGGGCTGGGGGTTTCGACGCTGTTAGTTTTTGCACAAGGGAGAGGATGAGGGTATTTGGGGTTTGCGAGTTGTTTCTTCTACTTTTCATGTGGGGGGGAATTGATAACTTTCTTTCAACTACTTATATGGTTTTCTGTATTCTATTGCTATCTGGAGACAAATTTCAGAGATGTATTCTGCATACATACTTTGATAATACAATGAACTTTTGAACCTTTGAATATTATAGAACTATCAGAGTCAAATATTTGAAAAGTAAAAAAATATGAAGTTTAAAAACAGAAGATTAATTCTAAGATGGTGATACTTCCAATCGCAATGCAACCGCTCCGGCTCCAACTGAGGGTGTATTTGGACCATAAAACATTGAAGCAGAATTACACCATTTGGGACACTGCATCTGCTCAGCTATTCCAGCGTGGTTAACTTATTATCTCTCTCAACCCCATTCTTCTGCCTTCTCCCTGTAATCTTTGACGCCTTGACTAATCAAGAACCTATCAACCTCTGCTTTAAATAGACTTGGCCTCCACAATCACCTGTAGCAAGAAATTCCAGGGATTCAATAACCTCTGGCTAAAGAAATTCCTCTTCATCTCTATTCTAAAAAGAAGTCCCTCTAGTCTGAGGCTACATCCACAATAGACCAGATAATTTTGAAAACACCGGTTTCGCGTAAAAACGATAGGCGTCCACACTACGCGTTTTAAAAAATACCTCTAGCCACACTGAAACGGAGATTTCGGCGAATCTCCTCCTCCTGCGCATGCGCAGGACACATCTACTGAAAACAAACGACATGTTTGGTGTCGAATCTCACCGTAAAAGTGCACGTTTGTGTAATTACAGACTAGAAAAACTTAAAACAACGGACAGCTGTTGGCTTTCGCGCAGGAGAACTTAAAAGTAAAATAAAAATACTGGAGCGTATGGAGGCAACCGACAGGGAGTTCATGGACAGATTGACTCGGCTGATGACGAACATTGAAAAACTGACTAACTCTGTTGCATTAATAAAGCACCTTGTTAAATGTATAAAAAATGTCTGCATCAGTGTTATCTTGTATTTCCATACAATGTTACATTAGGCTGCTACACATCAATTGTCAGAGATGTACTTGCATAAATAGGTAAACCACCTTCATACGAGTAAGGACAGAAAACAGGGCAAAGTGAGTATACTTATTTATTCTGACCTGGACTATTCCTCTTCCCACCCTGTCTCTTGCAAAAATGCTATCCCCTTCTCACAATTCCTCCGTCTCCGCCGCATCTGCTTTCAGGATGAGGCTTTTCATTCCAGGACGAAGGAGATGTCTTCCTTTTTTAAACAAAGGGGCTTCCCTTCTTCCACCATCAACTCTGCTCTCAAACGCATCTCTCCCATTTCCCGCACATCTGCCCTCACCCCATCCGCCCGCCACCCCACTCGGGATAGGGTTCCCCTTGTCCTCACTTACCACCCCACCAGCCTCCAGGTCCAACGTATAATTCTCCGTAACTTCCACCACCTCCAACGGGATCCCACAACCAAGCACATCTTTCCCTCCCCCCACTTTCTGCTTTCCGCAGGGATCACTCCCTACGCGACTCCCTTGTCCACTCGTCCCCGTCCCCCCCATCCCTTCCCACCTATTTCCCTCCTGGCACTTATCCTTGTAAGCAGAACAAGTGCTACACCTGCCCTTACACTTCTTCCCTCACCACCATTCAGGGCCCCAGACAGTCCTTCCAGGTGAGGCGACACTTCACCTGTGAGTCGGCTGGTGTGATATACTGCGTCCGGTGCTCCCGGTGTGGCCTTTCATATATTGGTGAGACCCAAAGCAGATTGGGAGACTGTTTCGCTGAACACCTACGCTCGGTCCGCTAGAAAAAGCAGGATCTCCCAGTGGCCACACATTTTAATTCCATGTTCCATTCCCATTCTGATATGTCTATCTATGGCCTCCTCTACTGTCAAAATGAAACCACACTCAGGTTGGAGGAACAACACCTTATATACCGGCTGGGTAGCCTCCAACCTGATGGCATGAACATTGAGTTCTCTAACTTCCATTAATGCCCCTCCTCCCCTTCTTACCCCATCCCTGACATATTTAGTTGTTTGCCTGTTCTCCATCTCCCTCTGGTGCTTCCCCCCCATTTCTTTCTTTCTCCCGAGGCCTCCCGTCCCATGATCCTTTCCCTTCTCCAGCTCTGTATCACTTTCGCCAATCACCTTTCCAACTCTTAGCTTCATCCCACCCCCTCTGGTCTTCCCTATCATTTCGCATTTCCCCCTCCCCCCACTACTTTCAAATCTCTTACTATCTTTCATTTCGGTTAGTCCTGATGAAGGGTCTCGGCCCGAAACGTCGACATCGCTTCTCCCTATAGATGCTGCCTGGCCTGCTGTGTTCCACCAGCATTCTGTGTGTGTTGTTTGATACTTATTTATTCAGTAAGTTATGGGTCAAAGTATTTGGTGAGTACATTTCTAACTCTTCAGGCGTCAGTTTTGTTGCCGTCTGTTCTGAAATTGTTCGGTTGTGTTCAAGAAAACAATGAAATAGCGCGCTGCCGTCTGACAGCGTTTTCAGATTTCTCTGGTTACCCCGTCCACACTGATCTGGCCAATCCAGCATTTTCAAAAATACACATTTTGGAGAGTGTTTCTGAAAAGCTCGGTTTCGGGGGACGAAAATGCCGTTTTAGTGTGGACGAAGGGTAAAAATGAAGAGAAAATGCTTCGGTTACGGATTTATCCAGTGTAGTATGGACATAGCCTGAAGCTGTGCCCTGTGGTCCTGCACTCTCCCAGTATAGGAAATATCCTTTCCATATTTACTCTATCTAGGCCTTTCAGGATTTGGTTTCAATGAGATCCCCTTCATTCTGCTGAACTCCAGTAAGCACAGGCCCAGAGCCAATCAAACACTCATCATATGTTAATCCTTTCATTCCCACAACCTCCTCTGGACCCTCTCCAATGCCAGCACATATTTCTTCGATAAAGGGCACAAAATTGCTCACAGTACTCCAAGTGCATCCAACCAATGCCTTCTAAAGCCTCAGCATTACATCCTTGCTCTTATCTTCTGGTCCTCTCAAAATGAATGCCAACATTGTATTGCCTTCCTTAACACTGAATCAACCTGCAACTTAACCTTTTGGAAATCCTACACAAGGACTCCCAAGTCTCTTTACACCTTTTATTTTTGAATTTTTTTCCCCATTTAGCAAATGGTCTACGCCTTCATTCCTTCTCCAAAGTGCATGACCATACACATCCCTGCTCTATATTCCATTCGTCAATCTTTGTCCATTCTCCCAATGTGTCTATATCCTTCAACACTACTTGTCCCTCCTTCCTCGCATTGTCTGCAAACCAAGCCACAAACCCATCAATTTCAGCTTCCAAATTATTCACACATAGCATGAAAAGAAGCAGACCCAAGGGAGCCATCCCAGCCCCTCTGCCTACTGCGTCCTTGGATATTAATATCTCTACTGTGATCTTCTTTTCAGCCATGACTCAGTGATGCCCACAAGATTGTACGTGCCAATCTCTAACAGCATCTACCTTATTCATATACTGCAAGTATTCAATACCTCCAGTCCTATATTCATCACCCTTTTCGATTTTGCTCCCACTGACTGCAATTTTGCCCCATCATCTGCCTGTCCTTCCTCATAGTCTCACTACGTGCTGCATCTGTTTGTCTACTAACTACCCCATCCTCAGACCAATCACTTCAGTTCCATCCCTTGCCACTTAAGTTCAATTAGTTTAACAACTCCAACAAACCTACTCATAAATACAAACAAGCTGGATGAACTCAGCAGGTCGGGCAGCATCCGTTGAAAGGAGCAGTCAACGTTTTGGGCCGAGAGTGTTGAGGGGAAAGCTGCTGCCTATCACCTCTCTCTTGATTCTGCCTTCTTCTACTACCCATAGTGCTTTTCCCTTACATTCCTTCTTCACCTCTCCTGCCTATCCCCTCCCTGCTTCCCCTCCCCCACCCCTTGATCTTTCCTCTGATTGGTTTTTCACCTGCACCTTCCCCCTCCCCCTACCTTATAGGGCCCCTGCCCCCTCCTTCTTCAGTCCTGATGAAGGGTCTCGGCCTGAAACATTGACTGCTCCTTTCAATGGCTCCTTTCATCCAGCTTGTTTGTACGTGTTGATTTGACCACAGCATCTGCAGTGTACTTTGTGTTTACTACTCATAAGTGTATCAGTCACCCTCAGGTTTTAGCAAAATCTGTCCTTTTGGTACAGGTTACACCTTCCCCAGAAGATCTCATTGACCCAGAAATCTGAAATCCTGCCCCTTGCACGCATTAATTTGCCGAATCATCCCATTCTTACCCTCAGTGGCGCATGGCACAGGCAACAACCCAAAGATCACTACACGGGAGGTCTTGCTTTTCAGCCTTCTACCCAACTCCCTATTGTTCTCTTTTCAAGACCTCCTCCCATTTCTTACTTGTGTTGTTGGTACCAATATGTACTACGGCTTCTAAGGGTTCACCCTCCACCTTTACAATGCTGTTGACCTGATCCGAGACATCCCTGACACAGACACCAGGGAGGTAAAGTACCATCTGGGTGTCTTTAATTTCCTGTCTGCTCCTATAACTTTGAAATTCCCTTTCACTACAGCTCTCCTCTTCTCCTCACTTCTGTTCTGAGCCACAGAGCCAGACTCACTGCCAGAAACCTGCTCGCTGTGGCTTCTTTCTGTCAAGTCATTCTCCCCAACTATACCCCAAGCGGTATAGTTATTATTGAGGGTAACAGCCACAGGGGTAACCTGCACTGACTGCCTCTTTCTTTTCCCTCTTGTGACAGTCACCCAGGTACCTGCCTCCTGCAACATTGATGACTATCTCCTTTTGGGTCCTATCTATCACCCCCTCATTCTCCTGTATCAGCTCCAATTCTTTAACACAGTCTCGAAGGATCTGCAGCTCAGAGCACTTTATGCAGAAGTAGTTATCAGGAGGTCTCCCTAAGTTCCCACATTTCACACAGTATACCAATATCTCTGCACCCATGCACTAGTTATGTACCAACAGGAAAAAAACTACTAGAAGCTTACTTAAAATCTCTGCCTGTGCTTGCCCAAGCCTGTTGAGCCAAAGCTAGACCACTCTAACACTAGCCCACTCCATGGATAGCCGCTCTGTCCTCACCTCCTTTCTTTTTATTGTCTCATATAAGTCTTACCCCGATGAGACCTGTAGTTTTCCCTCTCAACCGTTCTGCCTATAATCTTTGGCACCCTTACTTATCAAGAATCTGTTAAATACACCCAATGACTTGGCCTCCACAGCCATCTGTGACCATGAAGCTCACAACACTCCAGCTAAAGAGATTCCTCTATCTCTTTTCTCAAGGGATATCCTTCCTTTTTGAGGCTGTGCTCTCTAGCTCAGGACTCTCCCACTATTGGAAATATCTTCTTCATTTCCACTCCATCCAGGCCTTTCAGTATTTAGGACATTTCAATGAAATCCCCATCCATTCTTCTAAACTCCAGAGATTACAGGCCTAGAGCCATCAAACATTTCTCATGTTAACCCTTTGAGCAAGGTGTCACTCTTTCACTCACTACTTCAAACAAGTAATGTAATTGTTCATCTTATACATCTTTCTTATGATCGCAAGACACTGTTGGATATTAAAGAACACCAACTACTGCAAGTCTACCTCACTAGCAAGTTGTTGGATAGCAGATGAGCTCCACTGCATAGGCTTATTGTGTTTCATGTTATTTACTGTTACAGCCACCCGAGGAGATGCCATCAAAACTGCTGTGCAAGAGAACAAATGCGCGGAAAATGTGCTGGTATTTGTGCGAGTCTAAATGTGAAACCCTGTAGGCCAGCTCTCCATTCAATTCTGCTATCAAACGTTTGATTGCTAGAAAATGAACTCGATTTCCTGCATTTGAAACTGAATTAGCATGAGATGAAGGACAGTGTGCACTCATCCTGATGGAAACATGGCCCCAGGATACCACCCCTGGAGCAGCCATCTAGCTAGATGCTTTCATCTCTTTTTGGGCTGACAGAATTCCCACAATCTCTGGCAAGACCTGTGGTGGAGGTGCATGTATCTCCACTACATTAATAAAAACTAGTCTGTGAGCGCTTTGGTAGTAACAACCTACTGTTCGCCTATGGTAGAGTCCTTAACAGTTAATTGCAGGCCCTTCTATTTACCGAGGGTGTTCATTACTATTGTGATTGTGACTGTATACACCCCACCCCTTCCACTCTCTATGATAATGCTGGGGAATCACTGCATGAGCTCTATGACATCATCAGTGACTTGTAAACCACACACCCCAATGGCTTCTTTATTGCTGCTGGCAATTTCAACCATGCTAATATGAAAATAGTCCAGTCTAAATTCTATCAATATGTTGACTTTGCTACCAGAGGTGAGAACACATTAGACCTGGTTTATACCAACATCGCTGGTGCATACAAAGCTGTACCCTGTGCCCATTTTGGATTCTCTGACCACTTATCAGTTATGCTAATTCCTCCATACCAACCACTAATTAAATGAGTTAAACGAGATCAAAGGGAGATAAAGACCTGGCCAGAAGGAACAACCTCAGTATTATGGAATTGTTTTGAAAACATGGACTGGAACATGCTCAGGCAGGCAGCTACCTGTAACAATCACATTAACTTTGTTGAATATGCAGGATCTGTGACTGACTGCATAGACAAGTACATTGAGGACGTCACCGTTATTAAACTCATCGCTATGAGGGCAAATCAGAAGCCATGCTCACAGCAGAAGTATAGCCACCGTTGAGAGATCAGGATACTGCCTTCAGATAGGAGGATAGGTCAGCTCTCAGGTTAGCAAAAGCCATAGTTATCCACATCATTACAAGGGCAAAAATGGGATTATTCACAGAGAATATACAGCCATTTCTGTGACAACAAAGACATGAGGCGGATATATTTAGGGCACTCAGACCATAACAGACCACAAGTCCACCCTGCAAGTCAATGACAGTGATGCTTCTCTTCCTCGTAGCTGAATGTATTTTACACTCCATTTGATGCATGGAACATTGTGCCAGTGAGGAAAGCCACCCTTCAACCCCATGGAGCAGTCACTGTCTGGCCGCAACTGAGGTGAGGAAGACCCTAGCCAGGGCCCACACGTAGGGCCTGATAATGTACCTGGCTGGGTGCTGAGAGACTGTGCAACCCAATTAACTGAGGTTCTGACATCTTCGACATCTCACTGGCACAGTCCACTGTCCCCTCAAGCTTCAAAGGTGACCATCATCATCCCAGTGCCCAAGAGAGTGACAGTAATCTGTCTCAATGACTACCATCCAGTGGCACTGACCTCAACAATAATGACATGCAGCTACAGTAGACCCTTTCCAGTTTGCTTATTCCTCAAATCGATCCACTGATGATGCCATAGCCTCTGCACTCCATTCCATCCTGTCCCACCTGGAAAATGCTGCCTCATATACCAGGACACCTTTTATTGACTTCAGCTTGGCATTTAATACGATCATCCCTCAGAAGCTTGTAGGCAAATTGTCATCGTTGGGTCTCAACACCTCTCTCTGTAACTGGATCCTGAACTTCTTGACAGAAAGACCATAGCCAGTCAGTGTTGGCAAAAATATCTCTAGCTCCATTATGCTGAGCACCGGTGCTCCCCAAGGGCTGCATCTTCAGTCCACTGCTGTTCATGCTGCTAATGCATGACTGCACTCCCAGATCCAGTGCAAACTGAATCATCACCTTCACTGATGACCTAACAGTGGTTGGCCTCATCAGCAACGACGACAAGGCACATTCTTAGCAGAGGTAGAGTGGCTGGTAGAATGGTGTGAGCACAACAACTTGAGTCTCAACGTTGTCATGACCAAAGAGGTGAATTGTGGACTTCAGGAAGGTGAAAGCTGATGACTCCTCACTGCACATAAATGGCTCCTCTGCGGAGGGAGCTAGAAGCACCAAGTTTCTGGGAGTGCAGACAACAGACAATCGCACCTGGTCTCAACACCACTTCTTTAGTTAAGAAAATATAGTGGCATCTCCACTTCCTGAGGAGATTTAGGTGACTGAGGTCTCTCCAATACCATCCTAAACATTTTTTTTTAAAAGGAACACCATTGAGTGCCCTGACCAGCTGCATCACCATCTGGTACAGAATTTGCAAGACATCAGACCTAAAGTCCCAACAAAGGATTGAGAGGATCATCAAGGCCTCTCTTCCATCCTTCAGATATTTTTCCAGAGGTACTGTGTATGTGGGGCCTTTAGCATTGTCAATGATCCCTCCCATCTGTTCAACAATCTCTTTTACCCTCTACCATCAGGCAGAAGATACTGTAACATTAGGAAAAGAACTATTAGGATAGGAAACAGCTTGTTCCTCCAGGCCATAAGACTACTGAACTCCCTGTTACCAACCACGTCTAATCACCCATGAAGTGCCTGCAACATTATACTGTTTACTTTTTTAACTTGTGTCATAAATGTGTCTTATTATTTGTTAATTTACTAGTGGTAGTATTACTTCATGTATTTTATGAGTAATTTATATATACTGTGTTGTGCTCCTTGGTCCGGAGGAGTTGCTTCATTTCATGGGAAACACGTATACAGTTGAATGACAATAAACTGAACTTCAACTCTTAAAATAATAAAATAATTCAAGTAAAAATATCGGTAAAATAATGAAAATTTGCTCCCTTGCAGTTGTCCTTTCCTTTCAAATGCATGCAGTCACTCCTCCTTCCTGGTCTAAGGTACATTGAGTAACGTGAAATGCTCTATTCACTGCTAGATTCCACAGGGAAACCAACAGCTGAACACGCTTCAAAAGTACTGACTAAAATTGAGCATTTGGATGAGGGATTCCAAACTTGAGGGCATCTATAATCAAATAACATCATTAGTTCCACACAGAACTGCTGATACCCCACGAGATCTGACCCATTTAAAAATATCCACCAAGAGAAACAATATCAAACCTTTGCAAATAAAAAAAGCCCTCAATGTAAATGGTCTTCTGAAAAGTATTAAAAATACTTACATTATTAAAATTTTAAAATGCTGCCATTACATAATTTCTTGGTTATGTTGGATCATTTTCATGTCCACCAGTGAAAATGTTAACGTTTCTGCTGCAGCCTCTTGGGTGTATGGGCTATAATATAACATGCTCTCCCATTTGGCAGTAAGTAGTCAGTCTCATGCCTTGACATCACAGAAGATGTCACCTTGGCAAAATGAAGATGCAAATTTTCTCTAGAGAAGGAATGGCTCTTCCAAGGTACAAGGAAAACTGAGGAAAGAATAAAGTACAATATGACTTAGGAAATCTTTGTGCACACAATGGGTAGGAAATGTTTCAAGAGCAGGGCTGACAGCAGAGCAGCAATGGCTGGAATTTCTGGAAGCAATTCAGAAGGTACAGGATACCTATATCTCAAAGAGGAAGAAGTATTCTACAGGAAACATGACACAACCATGGCTAACAAGAGAAGTCAAAGCCAAAATAAAAGCCAGAGGAGACATATATAAGAGCAAAAAATAGTGGTAGGTTAGAGGATTGGGAAGCTTCTAAAAACCAACAGAAGATAACTAAAAAAAGTCATTAAGGTAAAGATGGAATACAAAAGTAAGCTAGTCAATGATATTAACGAAAATTCCAAAAGTTTCTTCAGCTACATAACATGTAAAAGAGAGGCAAGCGTGGATATTGGACTGCTGGAAAATTATGCTGGAGAGGCAGTAATGTGGGACAACACAAGACTAGATGAAATGAATGAATATTTTGCACCAATCTTCACCGTGGAAGACACAAGCACTAAGGTGCAAGTTCCAGGTCTCAGGGGGCATGAAGTGTGTGAAGTTACCATAACTAGGCAGAAGGTTCTCGGGAAACTGAAAGTTCTGAAGGTAGATAAGTATGCCCCAGGTTCTAAAGGACATGACTGAAGAGATCGTGGGGGCATCAGCAATGATCGTTCAAGAATCACTAGATTCTGGAATGGTTCAGGAAGACTAAAAAATTGCAAATGTCACTCCACTCTTCAAGAAGGGAGAGAGACAGAAGAAAGGAAACTAAGGGACATTTACTGTGACCTCAGTGGTTAGGAAGATGATGGAGTTGATTATTAAGGATAAGGTCTCAGGGTACTTGAAGGCACACAATAGGCTATAGTCAGCATGGTTTCCTCAAATCTTACCTGACTAATCTATTGGCATTCTTTGAAGGAGGATAGACAAAGGAGAGTTGGTTGATGCTGTGTACTTGGATTTTCAGAAGGCCTTTGACAAGGTGTCACACACGAGGCTGCTTAACAAGCTATGAGCCCATGACATCACAGGGAAGATTCTAGCATGGATAAAGCAGTGGCTGATTGGCAGGAGCAGAGTGGGAATAAAGGGAGCCTTTTCTGACTGGTGACTAGTGGTGTTCCACAGGTGTGTTGGGACTGATTCACTTTATGTAAAAAGACTTTTTATGCAAATTACTAAATACATAATTAGTGATATAGATGATGGAATTCATGGCTTTGGTGAAAAGTTTCTAACTGATATGAAGGTAGATGGAGGGGCACATAGTTTTGACAAAGTAGAGGGTCTATAGAAGGACTTAGATTAGGAGAATGGGCAAACCAATGGCACATGAAATAGTGTATCGGGAAGTGTATGGTCATGCACTTTGGTAGAAGAAATGAAAGGGTTGACTATTTTCTAAATGGGGAGAAATACAAAAAACTGAGATGCAAAGAGACTTGGCAGTCCTTGTGCAGGATTCCTTAAAAGTTAATCTGCAGGTTGAGTCTGTGCTGAGATAGATAGATAGATAGATAGATAGATAGATACTTTATTCATCCCCATGGGGAAATTCAACTTTTTTTCCAATGTCCCATACACTTGTTGTAGCAAAACTAATTACATACAATACTTAACTCAGTAAAAAATATGATATGCATCTAAATCACTATCTCAAAAAGCATTAATAATAGCTTTTAAAAAGTTCTTAAGTCCTGGCGGTAGAATTGTAAAGCCTAATGGCATTGGGGAGTATTGACCTCTTCATCCTGTCTGAGGAGCATTGCATCGATAGTAACCTGTCGCTGAAACTGCTTCTCTGTCTCTGGATGGTGCTATGTAGAGGATGTTCAGAGTTATCCATAATTGACCGTAGCCTACTCAGCGCCCTTCGCTCAGCTACTGATGTTAAACTCTCCAGTACTTTGCCCACGACAGAGCCCGCCTTCCTTACCAGCTTATTAAGACGTGAGGCGTCCCTCTTCTTAATGCTTCCTCCCCAACACGCCACCACAAAGAAGAGGGCGCTCTCCACAACTGACCTATAGAACATCTTCAGCATCTCACTACAGACATTGAATGACGCCAACCTTCTTAGGAAGTACAGTCGACTCTGTGCCTTCCTGCACAAGGCATCTGTGTTGGCAGTCCAGTCTAGCTTCTCGTCTAACTGTACTCCCAGATACTTGTAGGTCTTAACCTGCTCCACACATTCTCCATTAATGATCACTGGCTCCATATGAGGCCTAGATCTCCTTGAGGGAGGCAAATGTTATCTGAGCATTCATTTCAAGAGGGCTAAAATATAAAAGCAAGCATGTAATTCTGAAAGTTTATAAAGTACTGGTGATGCCTCACTTAGAGTACTATGACCAGAGTTGGGGCCCCTCATCTTAGAATCAATGTGCTGAAACTGGAGAGGGTTCAAAGGAGGTTCACAAAAATTATTCCAGGATTGCATAGCTTGTTATATGAAGAGCGTTGAATGACTCTGGGCCTGTATTCACTAGAATTCAGAAGAATGAGGGGGGACCTCATTGGAATCTATTGAATGGTGAAAGGCCTTGGTAGAGTGGATGTGGAGTGGCTGTCTCTTAAGACCAGAGGACACAGCCTCAGAATAGAGAGGCATCCTTTTAGAATGGAGATGACGAGGATTTATTTTAGCCAGATGGTGGAGAATCTGTGGAATTCTTTCCCACAGGCAGCTGTGGTGGCTAAGTCTTTATGTATATTTAAGGCAGGGGTTGGTAGATTCTTGATTGGTTAGGGCATGAAAGGATACGGGGAGAAGGCAGGAGATTGGGGCTGAAAGGAAAATTGGATCAGCCATGATGAAATGGTAGAAGTGACTCGACGAGCTAAATGGCCTTATTCTGCTCCCAAATCTTATGGTCTTATTTTCCCACTTCTGCTATCTGTCTTAGGTTTCATCAGCTAAATATTATGCTCCTATGAACAGGCTGAAGCACATCATATGGACTGTTTAATGTTAGTGATACTTGTACCGTGGGCCGAGTTGGGAATTCAACTAATGAAGCAGAGTACATGCTGGAAGCACTCAGTATCTGTGGAAAGATAAACTGACCTAATATTTCAAGACTGCACCATTTTCAAGTTTATAACATCAACAAAAATTTTTTTTTTTAATTTTCAGAATCTACATATGTAATCTGGATGCATACATCAGGATGCTCTCTATCGATTACAGCTCAGTATTCTATACCATTCTCAACTCACAATTATTCAATAAGCATCAAAACCAAAGTTCAAAGTAAGTTTATTATCAAAGTACATGCATGTCATCCTGAGACATGTATCTTGATGCAACCCTGAGATTAATTTCCTTGTGAGCATACTCAACAAATCTATAAAATAATAACCGTAACAGAAACAATGAAAGATCACCCAACTTGGGCATTCAACCAGAATGCAGAAGACAACAAAATGTGCAAATAAAAAAAATGAATAATAAATATATAAATAAACAATAAATGTATTGAGAAAATGAGATGTAGAGTCCCTAAAAGCAAGTCTATTGCTTGTGGGAACATTTCAATGATGGGGCAAGTAAAGTTGAGTGAAGTTATTTGGTTCAAGAGCCTGATGGTTGTGGGGAAATAACTGTTCCTGAACCTGAGGGTGTGGTTCCTGAGACTATTGTACCTTTTTCCTGATGGCAGCAGAGAAAAGAATGCGCGTCCTGGCTGGCGGGATCACTGATGATGGATGCTACTTTCCATTAGGTAATATATAGAAGGCCCTGCTTGGCAGAGAGCAGTGCAGATAAACAATAAAAAGCAGATTCATAATGAGGTAAAAAGTCCATCTTATTGTATAAAAAGCTTGTTCAAGAACCTGATAACAGTGTGACAGAAAATGCAATTAAGCCTGGTGAAAGATGTTTACAGGCTTTTGTATCTTCTGCCTGAAGAAAAAGAGAAGAAGAGAGAGTGGTTGGGAACTTTGATTATGCTGGGTGCTTTACTGTGATAAGTATAGAGAGAGTCTATAGAGAGGAGGCTGGTTCCCATAATGTACTGAGCTGTGTCCACAACTCTCTGCAGCTTCTTGCCATTACATGCAGAGTTGTTACCATGCTAAGTCAATATACATCCAGATAGAAAGCTTTCTAAGGTGCATCATTAAAAATGGGTAAGGGTCAATGGGGACATGACAAATTTCTTCAGCTTTCTGAGGAAGTACAGATGTTGGTGAGCTTTCCTGCTCATTACATCAACGTGATTGGATCAGGGCAGGTTGCTGGTGATTTTAATACCTAGGAACCTGAAGCTCTCAACCCTTTCAATCTCAACACTGTTGATGTAGAGGGGAGCATATGCACCTCCCCATTTCTGAAGTCAATGACCGGCTCTTTTGTTTTGTTGACATTGAGAAAACGGCTGTTAGCATGACACCATATCACGAAGGTCTCTATCTCTTCCCCAAACACAAAGTCATCACTGTTTGAGATGTGGCCCTTTCTGGTGGTATCATCTGCAAACTTGTTACTTTGATAAAGAAGAGCAAAGAGAATACAAAGAGGTTTTGTAAGTATACTAAGGGAAATAGATAGATAGATAGATACTTTATTCATCCCCATGGGGAAATTCAACATTTTTTCCAATGCCCCATACACTTATTGTAGCAAAACTAATTACGTACAATATTTAACTCAGTAAAAATATGATATGCATCTAAAATCACCCTCTCAAAAAGCATTAATAATAGCTTTTAAAAAGTTCTTAAGTAGTTTACTTAAATACATTGAGTCCTAACCCCGGCACTTTAACATACCTTACTCCTGGCGGTTGAATTGTAAAGCCGAATAGAGTAACTAGAGAGAATAGGGTCCCACATTGACCTAAGGAGCACCATTGGGAGGAGCCACAGGAGAAACCTGGAACTATAGGTCAGTAAATCTAACCTCTGTGATAGGTAGATTACTGGAAGGATTCAGGTGGATTAAAAAATGTGCATTTGGAAAAATTAGAGATTGACTAGGGGTAGTCAGCATGCCTTTGTGCATGGGAAAATATGATGTATGTACTGAATTGATTTTGATGATGTGACCAAGAACATTGATGAAGGCAAGATGGTAGATATGGTTTATATGGACTTTAGTACGGCCTTTAATAAGGTTCCACATGACAAGCTGCTCTAGAAGGTTAGATTGCATGGAATCCAGGGAGAGCTGACTAACTGGATATATAGTTGATAGCAAGCAGTGGGCGTTAGTAGAAGGTTGTTTCTCAGACTAGAGATCCAAGATAAGTGGTGTAACCCCAGGGGTTAGTGCTAGATCCATTCTTTGTCATCTATATCAATGATTTGGAAAAGAATATGCAAACCATGGTTAATATGCAGATGAGACTAAAGAGGTGGTATATTGGACAATGCAGGTTATCAAAAATTACATATGATTTTGATCAGCTGATTTTGATTGCCATTAGTGTTTAAATTGGGAATGTGAGAGGTGTTGCATTTTGAAAAATCAGATGTAGGTAAGACTTGCACAATGAACAGCTGGGCCTGCGGGATGTTGTAGAACAGAGGGACTTTATAGTACAAGTACATGGCTCACAGGAGGTTGAGTCACAGGGAGACAGTGTAGTGAAGAAGGCTTAGCCACACTGGCCTTTATCAGTCAGGGTAAGAGTATAACAAAATAGGAGGCCATGGTGCAAACATACAGGATACTGGTGAGGACACACTGGTATATAGTGTTCAATTTTGGTCACCCTACTATAAGGAAAATCTTATTAGCTAGAAAAAGTGCAGAGAAGATTCACAGACCATAGAAAACCTACAGCACAATACAGGCCCTTCGACCCACAAAGCTGTGCTGAACATGTCCTTACCTCAGAAATTACCTAGGGTTACCCATAGCCCTCTATATTTCTGAGCTCCATGTACCTTGTCCAGGAGTATCTTAAAAGTCCCTACTGTATCCACCTCCACCATCATCGCCAGCAGCCCATTTGATGCACTCACCACTCTCTGCATAAAAAACTTACCCCTGACATCTCCTCTGTACCTACTTCCAAGCACCTTAAAACTGTGCCCTCTTGTGATAGCCATTTCAGCCCTGGGAAAAAGCCTCTGACTATCCACACAATCAATGCCTCTCATCATCGTATACATCTCTATCAGGTCACCTCTCAACCTCCATCACTCCAAGGAGAAAAGGCCAAGTTCACTCAACCTATCCTCATAAGACATGCTCCCAATCCAGGCAACATCCTTGTACATCTCCTCTGCACCCTTTTTATGGTTTCCACATCCTTCCTATAGTGAAGCGACCAGAACTGAGCACAGTACTCCAAGTGGGGTCTGACCAGGGTCCTATACAGCTACAACATTAGCTCTCGGCTCCTAAGCTCAATGCCACAATTGATGAAGGCCAATGCACCGTATGCCTTCTTAACCACAAAGTCAACCTGCATAGCAGCTTTGAGTGTCCTATGGACTCGGACCCCAAGATCCTTCTGATCCTCCACACTGCCAAGAGTCTTACCATTAATACTAGATTCTGCCATCATATTTGACCTAGCAAAATAAACCACCTCACAATTATCTGGGTTGACTTCCATCTGCCACTTCTCAGCCCAGTTTTACATCCTATCAGAGACAGAGAAGCAGTTTCAGCGACAGGTTACTATCGATGCAATGCTCCTCAGACAGGATGAAGAGGTCAATACTCCCCAATGCCATTAGGCTTTACAATGCTACCGCCAGGACTTAAGAACTTTTTAAAAGCTATTATTAATGCTTTTTGAGATAGTGATTTAGATGCATATCATATTTTTTTTTTACTGAGTTAAGTATTGTATGTAATTAGTTTTGCTACAACAAGTGTATGGGACATTGGAAATAAGTTGAATTTCCCCATGGGGATGAATAAAGTATCTATCTATCTATCTATCTATCAATGTCCCGCTGTAACCTCTGACAGCTCTCCACACTATCCACAACACCCCCAACCTTTGTGTCATCAGCAAATTTACTAACCCACCCTCCACTTCCCTCCACTTATAATCCAGGTCATTATAAAAATCACGAAGAGTAGGGGTCGCAGAACAGATCCCGGAGGCACACCACTGGTCACCGGCCTCCATGCAGAATATGACCCGTCTACAACCACTCTTTGCCTGCTGTGGGCAAGCCAGTTCTGGATCCACAAAGCAATGACCCCTTGGATCCTATGCCTCCTTACTTCTCAATAAGCCTTGCATGGGGTACCTTGTCATTCATGAGTATCTTGCTTGGACTTGAGTGACAGAATTATAGGGAGAGGTTGGACAAGCTAGGATATTATTTCTCGGAGTCCTTGGAGCATTGGAGATTGTAAAATGATCTTGTAGAGATGTATAAAATTATGACAGGCATGCATTGAGTGAATGCACTCAATCTTTTTCCCAGATTTGGAAAATCAAGATTTAGAGGGAATAAGTTCAGGTGGGAGGGGAAAGGTTTAATAGGAAGTTGAGAGACGACTTTTTTTTTAAAGCAAAGAGTGGTACGTATGTGGAATGAAATGCCTCCGGAAATGGTTCAGGCAACTACAATAAAAATGTTTAAGACAGTTGGACAGGTTTATGTAGAAAACATTTAGAAGGTTATGGGCCAAACACTGACAAATGGCAAATGGGACCAACTTGGACGGGTATCTTGGTCAGCATGGATCAGTTGGTCCAAAAAGCCTGTTTCTGCACTGTTAACTCTATAAACTAAGATTTCGCTAAACTGCGATCATAGCTCAGACTTAGTTGTTAATTTTAAGTTCCATAGGGATGATTTTGGGGACAGAGTGTGGAGTTAGGGGTCAGGTTAGAGTTTAGGGGCAGGTGTGTGGGGGAATTAGAGGACAGGCTGTAGTCCAGGCCTCCACATCACATTCAAACTCAAGTGGCGAGAACATGGTCAGATATAGGGCCGGCAGACCAGCGAGAACATTCAGGATCCAGTCAGCAGTGAGAACAGAGTTCAGCGGTCCTTTCATAACTGAGTCCAGTATTCAAGGCTTGGACTCAGTCCCACATCTAGGGTGCTCATTCGTCATTATCTGCAAATCCTAAGTCAATACCAAAAACTGAAGCCCAAAGATCAATCAGAATTTCAGAAATTGAGGCCCGATGGCTGGAGCTTAAGTCTGTAAATCTTTACGAGTCAGCTGGGGAAGTCAGGACCCAGTGTCTGCGAATCACAAGTCAGTTGGAGCTCGAAGAAGATGGCCCGTCCTGGGGTTAGAGGACTGTATATGTTGTTTTTTGGTATGTTCTGCCTTATTGTGTTTTATGTTGTTCTGCCAAGCACTGTAGGCATGTTATGTTGGTGCCAGAATGTGTAGCAACACTTGCAGGCTGTACCCAGCACATCCTTATTTGTGTTAATTGTTAACCTGAGTAACACATTTCACGATGTTTTGATGTACATGTGATGAATAATCTACATCTGAACTATTTTACAAGAAAGGCACCATATTACACATGGATTCTTATCATGCTTATACCTGATTGCCAAATGTCAAACTCAAAACAATATTCAAAGGTAAACAATTAACAATTTGAATGTTGCAGAGGAATTAAGTCAGTCATAAAGATTAAAATTCTGCAAACCAGAAACAGTATACCCATGGTAAATTAATCAAACACTTCAAATTATTTGTTAAATAGCTTTTTGTTTTGAATTGCCCATTAAACTAACAGTAAAATAAAATCCACGATATTAAAATTCAACTTACAAGGAATTATTTTTAAAATACATATTAGCATTTTTAATATTGGAAATATCTGAGAAAATTACTTAAAAATTTATTCCTGATGGGAAGCATTATTTTCTACTTTAGAAATACTGTTCCACTGAATCATATAACATGCTTAACAATTAAACTGAAGATGAATTTCTAAGCAAATTATCACAGCTCTGCACACATGTAAGATGCAGAATTTAAAGAGGCTCCTTGGTTTATTAATGATTATCTTAAAACAGGAGAGCAGAACACAACTCCCTGGGTGCAACTATGCTGTCACTAAGTATTTTCTTTGGCTTCAAGAATGTGAAATATTACACTTTGGCTAAAATATAATTGCACTTTGGGTAGAATACAGATGGACAGAAAATTGAAGCAAGAAAATGCCAACTTACTCAGGGTTCAGCTTGATAAGAAATTACTATCAACTTTCATGTGTACAGGGTCAAAACAGAGTAGATGCAGTACTGCAGGCAATTTAAGGCTCCACACAAAAGTAAATAAAAGGAGACAAAGGAAAGCGCAAGTGCAGATTTTGATGATCTAAGCTTGCTTGAAGAAATACATTAAAAGACTTGATCGCTTTGATTGCATTGATAGTGATTTGTGGGAAGCTTTCAGATTTGTGAACAAAGGATGAGGTCAGGAGGCCCATTTTAAGAAAAAAAAAGTTTAAAAAGCAGGACTGTCCCACATGCTAGTGAAACCATCCCCATTGAACCCTGGGAATCCATGGCCCATGGAGAAGGAGCATTTGAGGATCTCAAATCCATACACTGGTGAGCACACAGAAACCCTGTGGAAATGGCAGAAAGTGCAGACCGCCACACAAAATGCTCACTCAAGCAACCTATTCCATCTGTGAGAGAGTCTGTAATTCACACACTGGCCTCATCATTGTCACCTCAGGACCCATGACACTGAAATACAAGAACACTAGTGTCAATCCTGACAAGGGTGCTGGGATAGAGAAACCAGAAGAAGCACAGTGATCAGGGAGAGGGGGGTGTTGATGAGCCCTTCCTCAATACTCCTATGGGTTCCTTGGTGTATCCGCCGACCTTGAATGCCTCTTATGTTCCAGCTAAGGCAGCACACACAATTCACAGTAATAAAAGTAGCCCTGAACCTCCACCCGGCCTCCAAGGTTCACTGCTTTAAACTGCATGACTCACGTAGCTAAGTAATTACTTAAATTGCACATGTACAGTGAATAGACAACTATGAAAGCATTCTTCAATCCATATGAACAGCAACATGCCTAATATAAAAAAATCATGACTTAATCTTAACTACAAATACTCCAGCCAGAATTTGCAACGGATGAAGTCTCTCTTTGCACATTCCAAACACCAAATGTCTGACTTGGAGTTGCCAGTGTTGCATCTGGAAGCTTGAGTTTCAAGAACAGTGCAATTGGTGCCTGGTAGCAAATTTCCTTGTCGAATGCCACAAAATGGGGTAATTCAAATCACAGCACAGAAAGACACTGAATTATGCTATTTAATTTCTAAGAAAAGGAGCTCAACATGTCATTCTGTACTGGGAAATTCATATATCAAAGACAAGGTCTCAACTCATGGGCAGAAAATGATTCACCACCTTCTTTGCATCCTCCTTGAATAGAGTACATCCATAACAACAGAGGAATTGAAGAAAATAGGAGTAGACCACATGGACCTTCAGGCAAACCCGCTATTTAATACAATCATAGCTGATCTACCCCAGGCCTCAATCCCTCTTCTACACCAGTTCTTCATGGCCCTCAATCCCCAATACTTCAAAAATGATTCTCCCTGGTCTTGAAATACCTTTAAATATAGAGGGAACATTCAGAACATCCTTGTGCAGTGGTGAACTGAATTAATCCAGAAACTAAGGTCAGATTGACAATAAAGATCTCACTCTGCGGAAGGGAACAGATTCTGTCTTATACAAATTTGGCCTCCTTGGACAGTTGTAGGTAGGAGCTGAAAGCCCTCCAAAATCCCATGGGCTTTTCCAGCTAGAGCCTTTCTGACCCTTTGTGGTGGCCCATCGCCTTTGACTGTTCATACTAGGTGCACAGCTGATAATTCCTGCCGAATCAGAATCAGGTTTATTATCATTGATATATGTCGTGAAATTTGGTGTAGCATCCTTTGTAAGTAACAATAGAAAAAAAACTGTAGCTCGGCAATCACCCAGACGCTGCAGCTTCTATATGTAGTATTCTACCCTGGAATAAATGTGGAATAAACGAGTTCCACTTTAGATGATTTTGTTCTGGAAAAGCTGCAGGTCATCAATTATCTCTTTACATATTATGGGTAGAGGCCAGATTCCTCATGTTCAAAATTGCTTTCATGTATGAAGTTCATGTTCATACTAATTCAATTTCAGACATGAGCTGGCTGGATACTGGTTAGGGACTACTATCAACCACACAATAGCTGCTGGTCGAATTTACCATCATGCTCTATGAGTGCTATTATTTTCCAATTGCATCTCCCAATTGATTTTGCAAAGAAAATCAAACACACAATGCTTAGAATTAACTATTTTTTGCCAGGACGTTTCATTACCCTCCAGATCAATTTCTATACATACATCTAAAAGGGTACCCAACATGTTTTGAAAGTGTTCATTATTTTAAAGAACAAAGAACTTTCACATTTAAGTATTGAGTATTGACATCTAAGTATTATACAAATATGTTATAAACAGATTCTCAAGAAAGAGTATACTTAGCTTTCTTTTATAAAAATTCTGTGAAAAAAGTTGGATGCAACTAAAATCAGACATGTAAATTGGGCACTACAATAACCTTCAATGTACCAACCCCTTTTCATTTTGTAACAGCTCAAGATCACATTTTAATCTCATTATAGATATTTTAATCCCAGCTTTCAGATAGTGATGATCAATGGATTCCTTACCATTCCTGATACAATCATGCTTTGAATCACCCTACAGCCATAATTGCAGCTTCCAAATGGTAACTTTTTCAATACATAAAACATATATCAGGCATGTCAAACCCATTAAATTAAACCACCCATCTGATTCATGAGGCTCAAAGACAGAAACATAATTCAATCTCATTTAACTTGCTGCATCTAATCACAAACAAAAATGGGCAATTAAGAAGATAATGAGAGAAGATGACTTTGACAACAGCACCTTTCTCAATGATGGGATGTGAATGTCAAAGTATCTCAAACCATCTTGGTATAGCAGACCATACTATATTATCCATTGTAAGGTGCAACCATTATAAATAGCTTCACCCGAAGTCTCCACAACTCAGGGACATTAGCATTTAACTAATTCATTTCACTAACTGTGACATCTTTAAGTAGCTAAGAGCACAGGATGCCATGAAGGTTATGAGACCAACCATCCTAATCTAAAGGCCTGTACTTCAAAACTAGTTACATCTACAACAAAAATGTTCCACATTTATACTCTGATATCCACTCAACAATAAAGAAAACTGCCCTAGAACTAAATAAATCTGGCTCATTACCACCTAATTATTCTATCCTTAGTCGTCAGCAAACCAATAAAAATTTTTGCAGCAGTCTCATCAAGAGGGGACTTCCTTGACAATAAACAACTCACCAATACTGAGCTGAACTCTGCTCTGGACTTCATTACAAACTTGGTGTAAATGAATTCCAGAATTAAATAAGAGTAAATACCACTGGGATCAAGGTAATATTTGTCTGAATGGGACACCTGGGAGCTTTGGTATATCTGAAGTTAATGACCAAAGGTAAAACCATAATAGCTGGAGCCACACACAAAGGCATATAACTGGGATTGTTGGACTCAGTCCAGCCATAGGAGGTAACTGCAGAACTGCATGTTTGTCCCATTCACTATTAGTTATTTCATCAAAGACTTTCCTTGATGTCAGAATTGGAAGAGTTGGTTGGTGACTACAGAATGTTTAAGTCAATTTGAAACTCCTCAGAAAATGAGGCAATCTGTAGCTAAGTGCAGCAAACACTAGACACTATATAGACAAGATCTGATATTTGATTAGTAACAAGGGCTTCATAGATATAGCACAGAACTTCCAACTCCAATGATCGAGAATCTAACCATTTACCCCTGATATCCAATGTATTCTCATTACTGACTGCTCCACCATCAATGCCTTGAGAGTCACAATTGTCCGGTGCTCCTGGTGCAGCCACCTCAACATCGGCGAGACCCGACGTAGATTTGGGGACCGCTTCGTCAAGCACCTCTGCTCCGTTCACCATAACAGACAGGATCTCCCGGTTGCCACCCACTTCAACTCTGCTTCACATTCCCATTCGGATATGTCAGTACATGGCCTCCTCTACTGCCATGATGAGGCCAAACTCAGGTTGCAGGAACAACACCTCATATACCGTCTGGGTAGTCTCCAGCCCCTTGGCACGAACATTGAATTCTCCAACTTCCGGTAATTCCCTCGTCCTCCCTTCTCCCATCCCAGTTTAACTCTGCCTCCTCTTCTAGCTGCCTATCACCTCCCTCATGGTTCCACCTCCTTCTTCTACCCATAGTGCTTTACCCTTACATTCCTTCTTCACCTTTCCTGCTTATCCCCTCCCCCACCCTTTCATCTTTCCCCTTACTGGTTTTTCACCTGGCACCTACCAGCCTTCTCCTTCCCACCCTACCCCCACCTTCTTTATAGGGCCCCTGCCCCCTCCCTCTTCAGTCCTGACGAAGGGTCTCAGCCCGAAACAGTGACTGTTCGTTTTCACGGATACTGCCCGACCTGCTGAGTTCCTCCAGCGTGTTGTGCGTGTTGCTTTGACCCCAGCATCTGCAGAATTATTTAGTGTGTCCAAGGTGAGACACAAATATTGAGCAGATCAAAGGCTAGGCATCCTGTTGCAAGCAATTCATCACCTGGTGGCAGAAACAAATGACAGGTCAAGAATTTGATTGAATATTTACCTGATGAATGCAGAGACCAACCACGTTGCAGAAGCTTGACATCATAAAGTAAAGATCTTTGACAGGCAATCTTTTCACCATCTCAAATCAGTCCTTCCTTCTGCCAATAATTGCAGAGTAATTCACTGCAGTTAATCTCCAAGCCTACTCTGACTGAACCTCCAAAACCTATAACATCCAACAGCAAGAATGATGTGGACATTAGCCATGGTGGTACCTCCAAGTCACATTTCAACATGATTAGGAGATATATTTCTGTTCCTTCATTGTAATTGGGTCTAAATTCTTCTAAGTGCTGCCTCCCAAAGTACTGTGGACTGCCTTCACCAGAAGGACCACAAAAGATCAAGAGGATGGTTTGCCATCATCTACATAAGCACCATGGGTATAGACAATAAAAAGCTAACCTTTCTAATATTCTTTACATTCTGTAAATTGCAAAAAAAATCACCTGCATATGCTACCCCAAGCTGATCCAGAAGATGTGCTTACATAAACTCTAACCCAATATAATGAAGAGCTCCCTGAGCTATGTTGAATCTGACAGTTTAAGTCTTAGATTAGGTTGTTCAATTCGAACTTTTGCTGCAATTTAACAATTATATGCTTGTATTTTAACTGGATACTATGATTCCTAGTGGCTATAGTATATACATAATAATTTAATATGCTTCTTGTGGCTATACAAAGTACAAGTTGAGAAAGCTCTGGAAGCTTCTTTGTTCTGTATTAAGTGAGTATGTGTTTTCTCATTGGTTAACTTGGTACTACAGTTTTCAAATATGTACTTGCTAATTGGTTGTCTCATCTACAGATCTGAATGGAGCTTTTCTTATCTCAGTAATAGAAAAATTGCTGGTTTATGCTAGATACCATCTTTAGTTTCTCTCTCTTCTCCAAGTATTAGACCTATATCACTGTTTGTTTCAACTTTCCTTGTTTTATCAAGTTTTTTCATTTATTCATTTACAAGTAGTGGGTGTCACTAGCTAAGCCAGCATTTATTGCCCATCCCTGGTTGACGTTGAGAAGATGATGATGAGCTACCTTCTTCAACCACTGAAGCCCCTGAGATATTGAAACACCAACATGCTGTTAGGGAGGAAATTCCATGATTTTGACTCAGCGACAATGAAGGAATAGCGATATGTTTCCAAGTCAGAAAGGTGAGCAACTTGGAGTGATGTGTTCCCAGAAGCCTGAAGACACACACTCAGCAATTCAGGAACAGCTTCTTCCCCTCTGTCACCCAATTCCTAAATGGACATTGAACCCATGAACACTATCTCACTTTTTAAAAATATATATATTATTTTTGTTTTTGCACAGTTTTTAATCTATTCAATATACATATACTATAATTGATTTACTTATTTATTTTCACTTTTTTCCTCTATATTATGTTTTGCATTGAACTGCTGCTGCTGCTAAGTTAGCAAATTTCACGACACATGCCAGTGATAATAAATCTGATTCTGAGTCTGAGTCTTAATAAAATTATCATACAGCAACAAGTTTTATGCCTCTTTCCTGTCTTTTCAAAGAATCTTGGATCTGAATACCAAAACCTATCAGTTACAAATAACCCGACTGGCAAAAATTCAACTTTACTTATATTCTCCCCTATATTTTAAAGCATTTTTCAGCCTAGTAATAATAATATTCCATGGCACTCATTAATAACTAGATGTAACATATATAGTACTCAATGAAATGGAAGAATTATAGCAAGTGCACATACAGCGATACAATATGGGTTACTATAGAAAACAGACTTTCTGATTGACAAAGAAATTGACTTAGGGTTAGTTCTCAGGAATGGAGCCCTTACAACCTGGGGACTGCCTGTATGTTTATCTGTTTTATAAGTTCCATTCAATGTATAACATCAGTTTGATTGTTACATCAGCTTCCATAATTTCTCTGAAATGTAGTGCAGTTGATTGGGTTTTGAAGATGGTTAGGTTAGGTGTAGGGGAAAAATATATTACATAAAATTATTTTGAAAATAAAGCAAAGATGGATAGTTGATGCCAGCAGTCACTCATTTAAATGGATAATTTTTGCAAGTCCAATGAGTTGAAGGCAGGATGTTCAACAGCACCGAAGAACACTTCTATAAAATTCTCTGTACCTTTATCATTTAGGTGATTTTAACATAAATAAACAGGTTTATGCAGGCTTTGCGACATACATTAGCTTTTATCTAGCTTTATCCTTAATTCAATGCTTTGTTGCCACTACACAGAGATACAAACACAAGTTCGACTGAATCCCTGGTGTTGACGTCAACTACACAGAAATGAAGCAAGTTCAACTTAATATTTTACCTACTTTTAGAAGTTCTATAGCTGTTCCATTCCTCTATGAAGCCTGGGACTGTAGAATAATTTCTTCTCCAGAATTTCAATTGACATTTATTTACAAAAATATAAAACTGAAAAATTCTCACCTGAAAAAAATAACTCCAATATACAACTGGAGAAAATGTTACAGTTGGATGAATATAGTCAACCAGTGGTAGGGATATAACACATCAATAACACTCCTCCATTCATAATTTTTGACTTCAATCATTCAAATGAATGAAAATTTCTGATAACTATTATAAAAATGCTTTGTTCATCATGGGAGCTGTTGATTAGTGTATTTCTGCTCTGTTGCTTACTACAGGTTTGGTAGATTAACTGTGCTCTTTTATCCAAGGTAGAGAAAAAAAGGATATGAGGAGGCAATTTAATGAAGACAATTACCACCATATACCTGAAAATGCATGAACACGCAAACCCACATGCTTTCAGAAAATGGCACACTAACCATACCTGACCCTGACCACACTATTGACACACAAAGAGCACTGTCAGAGTTCATAACGTTATATGATTGGGGCTTCATGATAGCATAGCAGTTAGCACAACGCTATTACAGCTCGGGGGTGTCAGGTTTTCGAGTTTAACTCCAGCATTCTCTGTAAGACAATTTGTACATTCATCCCATGTGCACGTGAGTTTCCTCTGTGTGCTCTGGTTTCCTCCTCCTCCTCCTCATTAGTAGGTTATTCTAAGATGGTCCTGGGATTTAGCTAGGGTTAAATAGGTGGGCTACTGGAAGTTGCGGCTCAGTGGGCCAGAAGAGCCTGCTCTGCGTTACAACTCTAAATAAAATACATTTTCTCCTATTTATTAATATTACTTTGAAAATACACAGAAGCAAAGTTTCAGACATACATCCTGGCTCACTTATTGCTTAGATCCATTCACAGAGGCATAATTCTCAAAATTGTACTTTAATAGAGAGGATGAAAAATACAGATTAACAGCTGTCTTTTTTTAAAACTAAACTCACAGAAGTGAGTCCTCAGACACAAGCCCAGAGCAAGCCAGAGCCTCAGCATAGCGAAGTGGAGAGTTAACATTGCACAGGACCAAGCACAGAACCTGCCCGACCCTCGCCTCTGGTCGTCCTGCCTTTGCAATCTATCTGGCCCGGCATTTAAACTGTCCGAATATTGGGTCGTTCCTTGCTCTAGGATCTGAGCCCTGTTGTACTGATACGCTCTAGGCCTGGACCCTGCCTGCCACTACGTTTCGGCCCACAACTGAACATTCCAAATCGGCCCAGCACTTAAATCAATCAAACCTCCTCTCCAATCCAACTTTGACCCGCTCCACTCACCCCAACTTTGTCTCAAACACGTTTCAACCTCGCCCCGACTTTACCTCAGACCCACGCGATTCAATCCTTGAGTCAGCCTCACCTTCACTCACCTATCCGTTGTTTGCGATGATTATTTACCATAGTTTTTCTATTAAGCAGTAAAAGTGTTATCAATAAAGTAGTTAGTTGTATTCCTTGTTTTGGTAACCGCTAGGGATTTATCACTCATCTTCAGTACCACCATCTTAAACGGGAAATGTTTACAGTTGTCTCCCCAACTCCTGCCTCTACGTTCCAATAACCTCTACCAAACACTGAAATTTCTCTTGAAGTTACTACATGATTATCTTCTTGCCCTTTTCAAGCTATTCACAAACTTTGAGACCATGGAAAAAGCAGTTTTGTCCAAGACCTCTCTTCTCTGTTCAGCTTAATGTATAACTGGAATTAATTCAGTAGCATTGTGGTTGGCATAATGCTTCACACCCAAGCAATCAGTGATCAGGGTTTAATTCCTGCCACTGTCTGTAAATAGTTTGTACCTTCTCCCCATGACTGAGTGGGTTTCCTACAGGTGCTCCAGTTTCAAAGATGTAGAGGTTAGTGTAACCAAACTGTGGGCATGCTACATTGGCACCAGAAGTATGGCAAGACTTGCAGTCTGCCCCAGCACATATTCAGACTGTTTTAGCTATTGACACAAAACACTGCATTTCATTGTATATTTCAATATACATGTGACAAATAAACCCAATCTTTATCATTCTTTTCTATCTAGTAATGCCAAAGAATCAATTACAAAACCTACCTCTACAGTTCTTCCAAAATCTATAGTCAGTTCCCTTTTATTTTCCTATACAGGTGCCCCCGTTTTTTTCAAACGTTCACTTTACGACTGCTGGCTGTTATGAAAGGCCTACATTAGTACCTGTTTTCGCTAACCAAAGAGGATTTTTGCTTTTACGAGAAAAAGACGCCTGCTTTATACGTGTGTTTACCTCGAGAAAGACTACCACGACCGTGAAGCCTTGTGTGGGCAGTTGTGTGCGCATGCGTGTACGTGCGTATGCGTGTACGTGCCAATTTTTTTTCTCCAAATCAATCTTGGCTCGCTGTCTTCCCGATTTTGATAAATGAAACTACATGTACATACAATATTTCTACTTTATATAGGCTGTATATTTATCATATCATTCCTGCTTTTACTATATGTTAGTGTTATTTGAGGTTTTATGTGTTATTTGGTATGATTTGGTAGGTTATTTTTTGGGTCTGGGAACGCTCAAAAATTTTTCCCATATAAATTAATAGTAATTGCTTCTTGCTTTACGACATTTCAGCTTACAAACGGTTTCATAGAAACGCTCTACATTCAGATAGTGGGGAAAACCTGTATACTTAATTTGTTAGGTTACTTACCCTTGACAGCAAACAGTACAAACGTGTTCCCAGAGAAAAGATTACAAAGACTAACAGGAGATTTAGTCCAAGCACATTCAAGTTAGGCGAACAGGATTTGTTTTCTTTAGCAAAGAAGCAAATCGACATGAATTTAAGTCAGTACATCATGGGAGTTTAGGACTTATTTTCCACCAGGATAGTTATATTTAATTATCAAGATGAATAAATAATCAGCTGTAATCTATCAGACTACAGTTCAAAGTTAGAAATAAATTTATTATCAAAGTACATATATGTCATCATATACAACTCCGAGATTCATTTTCAAGCAGGTATACTCAATAAATCCAGTAACCATAATAGAATCAATGAAAGACCACACCCAACAGTACAGCCAACAACCAATGTGCAAAAAGAACAAACTGTGCAAATACAAAAAGAGAAAAAATAAATAATATTAATATCAAAAATAACCCGAGGGGTTTCCTGCCCCCCATTGGAGGCATCCCCCGGTGGCAGATTGGCAGATATGCAGGGCAGGTAGGAAATAAATTATAACTCAGGGACCAAAACAGAAACAAATCCAGACACGTATGTCAGTACCCAGATTGGGCAGTGCTCTGGTCAGCAACTGTTCTCCATGTTAGGGGCAGCTGAAACCAAACCCAACTGTAGCTATAAAAGAGCAATACTCTTTCACTTTAGAAATAGAGAGATATCTACGGAATAGAGTGATGCGTCCGCTGCCTGGGGAATGCCAGAGCATGCCTGTTGCCAGCACTGGGTGCGACGTAAGCAAACTGTACGTGGAGCTCTGCTCAATAGCCTGGCAGGCACGGGGCAACACGAGAAAGATAGAGGCAGCATTTAAAGTAGCCCACCAGCGCCACAGACTGAAACTGCACCAGGTGTTTCCCAGGGGAGCAGTCCACTTACAACTGAGACCACTCAACAGTTAAGAGAAGACAGACACACATGAAATGGTCATTAGATGTAAACACATTCTTAATGTGTATATATTATCAAGCGACAGAACTTGAGACTGACAAGACAGCACATAGGGATGAAATGCATCAACAACTTATAGCAGTATGTTCTTTCCTGCACAACAAATGGCAGATCAACATAGTGATAGTAAAAAAAATCACTTAATCCCCATAGACATGACAAACCAATACAACATGAAGTTGCACAAGAGCTAGAAAGAAACCAACCTAAAGACCACAACAATGTATACAAGAAAATGAAGATGCGACCCACTGAAGCACTGATGAAAATACAGTTACTTCAACTGCTTCACAACTTGCCAGTAACAGCAACAACACAGATGTAGGGCCTCCACAGAATGCTGATGGTGAAGCTAAGCTTACAGACAAAATTATCCTAATATTTAACACCACACTGACAGATCCGGCATTGATCCGGCAAAAGACCCTACATAACAAAACAAAATATGACTTCAAAATTTACAAAAATTGTTAATACCGTACTTTCAACAGTATTAAATTACCAGAATATTTAGGAAAACTTGAAACATTTGATCCACACACAATAACATATTGTGTAGCATTAACAGGAATGCAATAGCTCCAAAATAGAGGTACTCAATAATGCAAACCCAAAGCTGAGTAATGAAATGAGAACACCAAAATGGCAGAAATGATTAGGAAACCATATTGAAACCTTAAGAGTAGAAATAACCCGAGCAAGGAAGATCAGAAGTTACTTCAAGGCTTAAGAAAATCTGTCAAAAAGAGCTCAATAGTACAAATATAACAAAGGCAATAAACGCTTTTGCAATACCCATATTAACATGCTCTTTTGGTATAATATCTTGGTCCAAAACCGATCTGGAAATTTTACCAAAAAAAACCTGAAATGACAAATTTTAGAAAACACCATGTACACTCAAACACGCTTAGATTAACACTACCTAGGACAGAAAGAAGAAGAGGAATAACAAATAAAAAATTAACATAACAGTCAGATAAAACTTCCGAGAATATATTACCATTAACAAAAACAGGATCAAGCACTCCACAAAGGCATCAGCAATTCTGCAATTACATACCACTAACCTTAAATGAAAGTACAACCCAGAAAAATGAGGAACTATCACTACAGAAGAAAAAGTTAATCAATGATAGAGCATGAGTCTCCATGGAAGATATCCCCACGATCCGAGCCAAGTCGATGTCAAGAAGGAAGTGTTAATGGCCTAGCTCAGAAATGGAGACCTCTTCCCAGAAACAGAGGTGTCGCCTGTGGCAATAAAGAACTGGTTGAGTAACACAAAAAATGATCAAAAATGTATAATAAAAGACCAATGAATTCTAGACAATAAATCAGAAAATGACAAGTGAAACCAGAAACAATCCAACACATTACAGGATCCTGCAGCAGTTTAACTCAATCTGATTACTGACACATGCACAATCAAGTGGTAAACATCATTCACCAAAATCTTGCGTTAAAATACAAACTAGTAAGACACCATACCTTACCATAAATACAAGTCTGATCCAGTTTTGAATCAAGAGTCCTACAAATTATATGACCGATCCTTTATTACAAATAAGATCATCCATAATAACTGTCCAGATACAATATTACAGGATAAACAAGCAAGAACAACTTAGTTACTAAATATACCGATTCCAAACATACATAACCTTCAGAATGGTAATATCTACATTTGGTACCATCCCTAAATCATGACACAATAGCATTAAAGAATTAGGCATACACAGCACTACTTATGTGAACACCATGAGAATAGTCTGAAAGTTCCTAGTAATTGAGAAATGAGTACACTTGACTATTTCTGAATATCAGGTTTAATCAGCTTGAGCTGAGAAAAAATAAGAATATGACACTACTAATAAATAAATAAGCAATACATAGATAACATGAGATGAAGAGTCCTTGAAAGCGAGTTCATACATTGTGGGAACAGTTCAGTGATGGGGCAAGTGAATTTATCCCCTCTGATTCAAGAGTCTGTTGGCTAAGGGGTAAGAACTGTTTCTGAACCTGGTGGTGTGAATCCTGAGGCTCCTGTACTTCTTCCTGATGACAGCAGCAAGAAGAAAGCATGACCTGGGTGGTGGGGGTCCCTGTTGATACTTCTGTAGATCTGTGTAGATGTGCTCAATGGTGGGGAGGTCTTTAGCCATAATGGACTGGACTTTTTGTAAGTGTTTCTGTTGAAGGGCATTGATGTTTTCATACCAGGCTGTAATGCAGCCAGTCAATATATTCTCCACTACACATCTGTAGAAGTTTGTCAAAGATGACAAATTGGAAATTATTATCTTATAGTCCTTCTTCAACTGGAATGAACATAATGGATCAACAGGCCTTCATCTATACCACACAATGAGGAGCATTCAGAATCATAAGACCATAAGATATAGGAACAGAATTGGGCCTTTTGTCCCACCGAGTCTACTCTGCCACTTCATCATTGCTGATCCATTTTTTTTCCTCAGACCCAATCTCCTGCCTTCCTCCTGTATCCCTTCATGTCCTGACCAATCCAGAATCTATCAACCTCTGCCTTAAATATACATAAAGACTTGGCCTCCAGAGCTGCCTGTGGCAATGAATTCCACAGTTTCACTACTTGCTGGCTAAAGAAAATCAGTGCTAGCTTACTGATATCTCACAGCTCCACCTCATGCCAATCACAACCTCTCTACACTCTCAATAAAGAGTTAAACTGTTTATCATAAAATCAAAGAAATGTTACAAGAGGGCACAGTAGGAGGCTAGTTGGCCCCATGAGTCTATTCCAGGTGTAAGCAGAACAAGGTCACTAGTCCTATTCTCTCTCAAGTGAAAGTCACAACAGGGGCTTGGCCAAGCCAAATACTTGCATTTTCCCTCTAAATGCACATCTCTGAAATAAGTCGTGATTGATGAGTACCATCATCCAGGAACTGACTGGTTATTAATGTAACAACAAAGGCATAAAGTGAATCCTATCATCTGCTACATCACTAAGTAAGAAGACCAAACTCTAGCCAAGGTCCTGTGAGAGTTCCAATATGGTGAGACAACTCAACTAGTCATTTTTTTAAATGGCTGAAGCTCAAACCTCATGCAATGAAGCTATTAACTGCTCTATGCATGCTGATCTCACAGAAATGATCCACTCCATTTAGAAAGATAGCCATTGATGTAGTCAAAATCTTCAAATGTTCTGATCCATCACTGTAATCAACATCAACTTCAAACAGTGAGTGCCTTTTTTCCAGCTGAAAATGAGAATTTTATAGAAGTTTCCACACCAGCAAAAAGAAAAGTTTCAAAATATTAACATTTTGAAAGTTGTGTCAGTAATTGTAATATAGGACTTGGCATAAACCAGGAAATTAGAGATAGATTACAGTTTACTTAATTACACATTGACTGGACAGATAAATCTGCTTCAATTAATTCACAGACTGTATACAATTTACAAGATGTTTTTTTTGACAAATCACACAGGGAAAAGTCTAATCTCAGGTTAGATAATGAGAAGGGTTTGAGGGAAGAGTAGTAGAACTACACTGGGTTTAAGAGATGCACTTCAATCCAAAACTAGGATGTTAAATCCAAATACAATTATGAAGTTATGAGAGGAGAGTTTGCAGTAGCTGACTGGGAGAATACATTGAAAGGAATAAATAGCAGACAGGCAATGGCTAGTATTTAAAGAAACAATGCACAAATGTCAAGAAAATCCTTTAAGGCTTAAATCACAAAGGAAAAATGACTCATCTATTGCTGACCAAAGAAATTAAAGACAACATAAAATCAAAAGAAGAGGTTTACAAAGTTTCCAGAATCAGCAATTTATGTGATATTTAGGGCAATTTAGAAATCAGCGAAGTATGACCAAGAAATTGATAATAAAAGGCACAATAGAATGTGTGCAGCTTGGCAGAAAACATAAAAAACTAAGAGCTTTTATAAATAATGAGGAAAAAACAAGTCAGGGCACATGTGGAGCCTTGATGGACAGAAGCAGAGTAATTTATCATGGGAAAAGGTAGAGGAATTGAACATTACTTTTGACTCCACTTTCAGGAAACCTCGGAAATGTATCAGAGAAACAAAAGTCTAGTGTAAGTGAGCAACTGAAGGAATATTAGTCATAAGATAGTGCAAGAGGTTGGTGATCCTGAAAGCTGATCTATTGCAAGAATCTGTGGTTTACTTCCAAGTTTTGAAAGCAGTAGCTTTCAAGATAGTGAATGTTCTGGCTACTTCCAAGGATCTGTAGTTTCTGGAACTATTTCTGCGGATTGGAGGGTAAACCCTACTATTTAAGACACGGGAGAGAGCGAAAAGAAGGAACTGCCAGATTGTTAGGCTAATGTGTTAAGGAAAATGCTACAATCTATAACAACTAAAAATAACAGTAGGATTCAACATCACTGATAGATTTAAGAAAAGAATATCATGTTTAACTAATCTGCTAGAGCTCATTAAAGACATGACTAGCAGAATAAATAAGGGGAACTAGTAAATACAATGCCTTTGGATTTATAGTAGACTTTTAATCAATGTAATTGTTAATCTACAATGTTAGAGCACATAAAATAGGTGTTATGTACTGAAATAGAATGAGGAAGGGTTTTGAATAGAAAACAAAAAGTGAGAAAAAATTGTTCTCACGTTAACAGGACATGATTAGTGGGGTACAGCAGGGGCTAATGCTTGCACTTCACCTTTGAACGGCTGAAGGTCAACATGGAGGTGAAGAAAGCAATTTAACAGGTATATGGTATGATAACCTTTACTATGAGAGTATTTATGAAATTCTTATTGCAACTGTATAGGGCTTTGGTGAGACACACCCAGAGTACTGTGTACAGTTTTGATCACCTTATCCAAAAAGGATATAGCTGCCATGGAGAGGGTAGCAAAGATAGAATAGACTGCCTCCTGGGATGGAGGATTTGCTGTAAAAGGATAAATTGAATAGACTAGCCTGCTTGTGCGAGGAGACCTCATCAAAACTTACACAATTCTTAAAGGTCTTTACAGATAAGAAGCACAATCTTTCCCCGATTGAGGAGTCTATGATCAGGGAGCACCATTTAGGGCAGGAATTCCTAACCTTTTTAATGCCATGGAACAATACCACTAAGCAAGTGATCTGTGGACCCCAAATTGGGAACCCCTGATTTAGGGCATAGAACAGACCATTTAGAACAGAGGTAGTCTCTCAGAAACATTTGGAATTCTCTAACCACAAGTCTTTAGAGGCTTAATCATCATGTTCATTTAAAACATGGATTGATAAACTTCCGGATATGAAGGAAATCAAGGGATATGGGAATAACATTGGAAAACGGCAGTGTAGATGATCTTAAGACTCAAAACTCTGGTAATTTGATAAATTGGTTTATTATCATATGTGCTGAGGTACAGTGAAAAATTTGGTTTCAATGTCCACCCAGGAATCTGATGGCAGAGTGGAAAAGGCTATTCCTGAATCGCTGAGAGTATGCGAGCAGTGGGTGAATCATCCCTCTTGTGCTGCTTGATCTCATCACTTGAGATTCAGTGTCATGCAACCCTGTCACTTTGATCTGGCCCATGGCTTCATTAACCAGGTCCAGCACTTGCCTGTATTGGATCTTACTCCTCCTTACACAAGTCATCAGGTTTGTGGGGGTGTGACCAGGTATAATTGGGGTGCGCCTAAATTTGTGAACAGCTAGGAGCAAGCTACAATTCAAACCAAGATAAACCCAACAGCAAATCTCTAGCTCTTTAATTATATCAAAATGGCCATTAATTTACTTACATAGGCTATTTTTTATAGCAGGAATGCAACTTGGTTTAACGGTCCAGCAGCAGTGTATTTAAAGATGTTTCTTATGAACAATGCATCAGAAGCGGCCATATTTAACCCAAGTTTTCTCTGTTGTTTATTGTGGTCTGATGCTCACCTCTGCTCCATAGAACTTATTGCTCATTATTAACAAAATCCATTAATCTCAAATTTAAAATTAATTTTGATCCATCTCTAATTTTTAAGCCACTTGCTGTGGTCTGACTTCCTTAACCAGCACTTTGGTCCTTCAACTAACCTTTCCAAGCCATCGCTTATGTAATTCTCTTAAATTTGATCTTGGGAGTCCATATAGAATCCTGCTAACTCTTCTTTGCAGTGGTTCAAGATTTCCAGCATCTGGGTTATTCCTTGCGTCTCTGCCAGCCTAAGCCAAGTGGAATTTACTTTTGCCATTTAAATTACCAATTTGCACATCTTTAGGGCATTCGATGAAACCAATGCTACCAGAGGAAAAAAACTATCTGGCCAAGTGAGAATATGCAAGCTCGTGTAGACAGCATCGCAGACCAGTTTTAAAACACATACCACTCTACTGGCAGTGCCACTGGGCCACCCATTCTTCATCGGAGCAAATATGCACAGAAGCTTTCCTCTGATTTCCTTATGCATTCAGATTCATAACTGCAACAATTTAGAAATGCACCAATTAAGTCACAAAGAAACATACAATACTGCAACTTGTAAATAACAGGTAGGATAAGGGATCAAATCTTTTGTGATCATGCCCTGTGCTGGTACATTGCTGTTATTACCAAATACTCCAACAATGATAGTTCCCCCCGTTAAAAATAATGTAGCAAAGTGGATAGAATCCCAAATAAAGACAGAAATATTCAGCAGGTCAAGCAGCATCAGAGGAGAGAGAAGGAATGAACCAGTTCCACTGAAAGCTCACTTTGAAATGTCAAAAACACAAGAAAATTTGTAGATGCTGGAAATCTGGAGCAACACACATAATGGTGGATGTCTCAGCAAGTCAGGCAGTATCTCTGAAGGGAAACAAATAGTCAACATTTCAGCTAGTGACCCTTCTTCAGGACATCTGGTATTAATGAAGGGTCTCAGTGTAAAATGTTTTTCTTCCTCTCCATTAATGCAGCCTGACTTCAAAATGTCAGTTCTGTTTCTCTTTCCATACATGCTTTCCGACCTGTTGAGTCGTTCCAACAGTTTTGCTTATAGTTTAGATTTTGAGTAATAAACCTTTTTTTTTGGCTTTCCTAAATAATTAAGGTTGAAATGGCTAAAAGCAAGTTAGTCCAAAAAAGCATTACAATTAAGGTACAAGCAGAATGGAGACAGAAGATGAGAGAGTGTGAGTGAGGAAAAAAAGAGAATGAGAAATAATGGGGAAAATAAGGATTGATGTATCATCTTTAATAACAGAGTACACATGCACTTTATAGAAAGTACTTCTAAATGCAACCATTTGGAAAAGCACCAACCTGTTTGTGTGAGATTCAACAAATAGCTAAATGATAGATATCTGGTTTGATAATGATATTGGTTAAGAGATCAATACAGCCAAAGATACATTTCTATTCATGAAAGGTAAAACGATCTTACATAAAACAGCCCTCCCTTTGAAAAGCTCGATCATATCAGTCAAAGTATTATAATCAAGTTTCTGTAACAGCACTTGAACCCACAACCTTCAAATTCAGAAGCAAGATTTTAGGCATGAACTATGTTGGCAGACCAGTAATGTGAAGAATTTAACAAGAATTTGATCTTGATATCACTTTTTTTTTTACTCTACATAGAACATAGAAATTTACAGCATATTAGAGGCCCCTCAGCTCACAATGTTGTGCCAACCATGTAACCTATTCTAGAAACTGCCTAGAATTTCCCTAGCACATAGCCCTCTATTTTGCTAAGCTCCATGTACCTATCTAAGAGGCTGTTAAAAGATCCTATTGCATCCACTTCTACCACCGCTATCAGCAGTGCATTCCACAGACACACCACTCTCTATCTGACATCCCCTCGGTACCTATTTCCAAGCACCTTAAACCTATGCCCGCTCGTGGTAGTCCTTTCAACCCTAGGAAAAAGCTTCTGGTTATCCACACGATCAGTGCCCCTCATCATCTTACACACCTCTACCAGGTCACTTTTCATATTCCATCGCTCCAAGAAGAAAAGGCCAAGCACACTCAATGACTTACTTTCATAAAGCACGCTCTCCAATCCAAGCAACATGCTTGTAAATCTCCTCTGCTCTCTCTCTATAGTATCCACATCCTTCCTGTAGTGAGGTGACCAGAATTGAACACAGTACTCCAGGTGGGGTCTGACCAAGGTCTTATATAGCTGTAATATTACCTCACTCTTGTACTCAATCCTACGATTTTGAATGCTAACACACTATACACCTTCTGAACAAAACTATCAACCTGTGTAGCAGCTTTAAATGTCCTTTTGACACAGACCCCAAGATCTCTCAGATGCTCCACACTGCCAAGAGTCTTACCATTTATTTTATATTCTATCTTCAAATTGGCCCTAATAAAATGAACCACTTCACGTTTATCTGGGTTGAACTCCATTTGCCACTTCTCAGCCCAGTTTTGCATCCTATCAATGTCCCGCTGTAACTTCTGACAACCCTCCAGACTATCCACAACACCCCCAACCTTTGTGTCATCAGCAAACTTACTAAACCCCTCTTCTACTGCTTCATCCAGGTCATTTATGAAAATTACAAAGAGGAGGGGTCCCAGAACAGATCCCTGCGGAACACCACTGGTCACCGACCTCCATGCAGAATATGAACCATCTACAATCCTTTGCCTTCTGTTGGCAAGACAATTCTGGATCCACAAAGCAACGTCTCCTTGGATCCCATGCCTCCTTATTTTCTGAAGGACCTTTGTATGGGGAACCTTATTGAAATCCATATACACTACATCCACTGCTCTACCTTTATCAATGTGTTTTGTACATTCTCAAAGAATTCAATCAGGCTCATAAGGCACGACCTGCCCTTAACAAAACCATGCTGACTATCCCTAATCAGATTTATGTCTCTCCAAATGCTCATAAATCCTGCTTCTCAGGATCTTCTCCAACAACTTGCCCACCATAGAAGTCAGACTCACTGGTCTATAATTTCCTGGGTTATCTCTACTCCCTTTCTTGAACAAGGGAACAACATTTGCAACCCTCCAATCCTCCGTTACTTCTCCTGTTCCTAATGATGACACAAAGATCATCGCAAGATGCTCAGCAATCTCCTTCCTCACTTCCCACAGTAGCCTGAGGTAAATCTCATCCAGTTCCAGTGACTTATCTAACCTAAAGCTTTTCAAAATCTCCAGCACATCCCCTTTCTTAATGTCTATATGCTCAAATGTTTCAGTCTGCTATGTCATCCCCACAATTGCCAAGCTATTTTTCCCTGGTGAATACTAAAGCAAAGTATTCATTAATTACCTCTGCTTCGATGTTGTGACTAACGATTTTCATGATTTCCAGTGGGCCAAGGGTTTACCCTTTTATCACCCACTGGATCACTTGGTCTGCGCGAATCCTGTGAGTGTGGTGAGAGGGTGCAGAACATTGTACACATTCTGCGCAACTGCCCACTCTCACCTGATTTAGCTGACACTGACCTGCTCAACATCAACCAAACAACACTAGGGTGGTTGGCTGTCTGGTAATGATGATTACCTCCACTACCTCCTTCTCTGACTCCACGCACACATTTCCACTATCGCACCTGACTGGTCATATTCTCACACGGCTCAACCTCTTGCTCTTCACATACTTGTAGAATGCCTTGGGGTTTTCCTTAATCCTGCTCATCAAGGCCTTCTCACAGCCCCTTCCAGCTCTCCTAATTCCATTCTTAAACTCCTTTCTAGCCTTGTAATTTTCTACAGCTCTGACAGTACCTAGTTTCTTGAACCTTTTGTAAGCTTTTCTTCTTAACTAAATTTTCTACATACTTTGTACACTGTGATTCTTTAACCCTGCCATCCTTTCCCTGCCTCAATGGAACATACCTATGCAGAACTCCATGCAAATATTCCCTGAACATTGGCCACATTTCTGCCGTGCATTTCCCTGAGAACATCTGCAACTAATTTATGCTCCCAAGTTCTTGCCTAATGGCATCATATTTCCCCCTACTCCAATTAAATGTTTTCCCAAATCCCTCTCCAGTGCTATAGTGAAAGATATATAGCTGTGGTCACTATCTCCAAAATGCTCTCCACCAAGAGATCTGACACCTGACCAGGTTCATTTCCCAATACCAGATCAAGTACAGTCTCTCCTCTAGTTGGCTTATCTACATATTGAGTCAGGAAATTTTCCTGAACACACCTAACAAACTCTACCCATCTAAACTCCTTGTGCTAAGGAGATGCCAATCAATATTAGGGAAGTTAAAATCTCCCAACAAATGGCTAAACTGGATGTCAGGGAAACCAGCTGAATGAACTTGCAGTCTGAAATACTTACAGTGAGGCTAGACATCACAAGTATGAGATGCACACCAGATTGAGACTAAATGTCTCAAAACATCACAGGGACTAGAAAACGCTCGTGACCAAGAGAAGAGAAGCTGTATTCCTTCTTAAGGAATCAGGGAACAGTGCTGTTGCTCCTGGGTTAGGTAGTATGTTATACTAAAAAAATCATTCACTTTGGACCACAGCTGCTGTATCCACTTCAAGTTTCACAAGTCCTCTGAACTCCAGTGAGCAGCTGACACATTTCAATCACCCTTCCAACTACATTGCAGGAACACATTTCAAAATCAAACTTTCATTTAAAAAACAAAAATAAAAATATATATATATATTATATATATATATAAAAATGTACAGTACAAGTACAAAAACATTTGCGTGGCTCTCTTTACATTCATACTATCATTGAGAGTTATGAGATTTATTCATTGTTAGTGTTCACACACCGTGTAAATAACACTATTGCCATTTATATGGCCTCCTGAGATGATATAAAACTTCAGGTGTTTGAGAGGCTTCTACGTCAGAATTAACCCCTGTAACACAGAAGCAGGTTCGCAGGTTTGGTGAGAGAGACAGAAGATACTGCCAATGAATAAGCCAACCCCACACATCACAGCCCTCAGTGTCTAGTGGCAAAAATACCTTTGCATAATTTCTTCCCAGAGTTCAGTGCATCTCTGGATGTAGACCAGCATCTTGGAATATGCCAGTGGCTGCATTTGCTATGAATGTCTCGCACTGGAAGACTAGCAAGTCTCAGGCAAACCAAAGAGCACTTTCACTAAGTTGATGATCTTCCAGCAGCACTCGATGTCCGTTTTGGTATGCATGCCTGGGAACAGTCAACAGGCCAGGAAGTCATTTGCTCAGACCAGGCCAGGTGCTGTGTCTGACGTGAGAAGAACCCTGTGCAGGGTCAACCCACAGAAGGCTGCTGGACCAGACAACATCCCTGGTAGAGTGCTCGAAGGATGTGCAGACCAGCTAGAGAATGTTCTCACTGACATCTTCAACATCTCCCTGAGCAGCGCCACCATTCCAACGTGCTTCAAGGCCGGCACCATCGTCCCCGTGCCGAAGAAGTCTTCAGTGTCCTGCCTAAATGACTACCGTCCCGTTGCACTTACATCCATCATCAGGAAGTGTTTCGAGAGGCTCGTCATGAGGCATATCAAGACCCTGCTGCCCCCCTCACTGGACCCCCTGCAGTTTGAGTACCATCCCAACCACTCAACAGACGATGCCATTGCCACCACCCTCCACCTGGCCCTAACCCATCTGGACAAAAAAGACACATACGTTCGGATGCTGTTCATAGACTTTAGTTCAGCAATCAACACAATCATCCCTCAGAAACTGATTGGAAAGCTGAGCCTATTGGGCCTGAACACCTCCCTCTGCAAATGGATCCTAGACTTCCTGACTGGGAGACCTCAGTTAGTCCAGATCGGGAGCAGCATCTCCAACACCATCACACTGAGCACGGGGGCTCCCCAGGGTTGTGTGCTCAGTCCACTGCTGTTCACTCTGCTAACCCACAACTGTGCTGCAACACACAGCTTGAACCATATCATCAAGTTCGCAGATGACACGACCGTGGTGGGTCTCATCAGCAAGAACGACGAGTCAGCTTACTGAGAGGAGGTGCAGCGGCTAACAGACTGGTGCAGAGCCAACAACCTGTCTCTTAATGTGAACAAAACAAAAGAGATGGTTGTTGACGTCAGGAGGGCACGGAGTGACCACTCCCCGCTGAACATCGACTGCTCTTTGGTAGAGATCGTAAAGAGCACCAAATTTCTTGGTGTTCACCTGACAGAGAATCTCACCTGGTCCCTCAACACCAGCTCCATAGCAAAGAAAGCCCAGCAGCATCTCTACTTTTTGCGAAGGCTGAGGAAAATCCATCTCCCACCCCCGATCCTCATCACATTCTACAGGGGTTGTATTGAGAGCGTCCTGAGCAGCTGCATCACTGCCTGGTTCAGAAATTGCACCATCTTGGTTCGCAAGACCCTACAGCGGATAGTGAGGTCAGCTGAGAAGATCATCGAGGTCTCTCTTCCTGCCATCACAGACATTTACACCACGCTGCATCCGCAAAGGAAACAGCATTATGAAGGACCCCATGCAACCCTCACACAATCTCTTCTCTCTCCTGCCATCTGGGAAAAGGCTCCGAAGCATGCGGGCTCTTACGACCAGACTATATAACAGTTTCTTCCCCCAAGCTATCAGACTCCTCAATACCCGAAGCCTGGACTGACACCTTGCCCTACTGTCCTGTTTATTATTTATTGTAATGCCTGCAATATTTTTTTGCACTTTATGCAGTCCAGTGTAGGTCTGTAGTCTAGTATAGCTTTCTCTGTGTTTTTTTTATTATGTAGTTCAGTCTAGTTTTTTGTACTGTGTCATGTAAACCATGGTCCTGAAAAACGTCATCTCATTTTTACTATGTACTGTACCAGCAGTTATGGTCGAAATGACAATAAAAGTTGACTTGACTTGACTTGATTCGACTCTGCAGCTGCTCAAGACAAACCACAGCAAGGCATCTTGCACCCTTCTCCAGACCTTCTTTGCAAATGCACAGTCCACAAGGAGATGGAGGGCTGACTCATCCTCATCGCAGATGGCCCAGCATATGTTTGGAGTGAGATTCTGACTGTACAACAAGATCTAACAGAGAGGATTCCTCTTTGCACCAGCCAAGCGAGGTCTTTAACATTGTTACTATGCACTGTGTCATATGATGTGGGCAATCATGGTCTTCTATCTGTCATGACCATGACTGTTCTTGGCACTTTTTTTAATATATACACAGATGTGGTTTGTCATCACCTTCTTCTGGGCACTGTCTTTGCAAGACAGTTGACCCCAGCCATTATCAATACTCTTCAGAGATTGTCTGCGTAGCCTCAATGGTTATATAACCAGGACTTAAGATATTCACCAGCTGCTCATACAACCATCCACCACCTGAAAGTCGTCTTTACGCTTGTTCTCACGATGAAGTATTCTGCCAAGTAACTTGATACAGTCTACTCAGGGAATTACTGAACAGAATTCATCATACACTTGTCCTGCACAGCCAGGATGTCCTATGCTGACTACTGATTAATGATCGTGTGGTCAAAGACATTGTTGAAAGTAGCTTTCTTAAGGATAGGTGGTACAGCAAGAGCAACAGGGTGAGGCTCAAGTTCAAATTTAATTCTCATTCTATCATACATGAATACCCATGAATACAGCCGAATAAAACAGCATTACTCTGGGACCGAGGTGCAAAACACAGTACCAACAGCCACACACAGTATAAGACACATATAGCACATACAAGATGGCAAGCACATATATCAGTAAAATACAGTCACATAAAAACATATAGTCCAAGTACCCTAGTCCATGAATGTTGTAGCAGTCTGGAGTCGAATACAAAACAACTTGTCTTCTGCCGAGTGAACTCTAGCGAGCAGAAGTGACTCCAGCTTGGACGTTGCATCACACTGCCTCCAGTGGCGTACACCAATTCCAAGGCCTCTCTCCTGGGCAGCTGTAAACAGGTGACAGTGCTACGACTGAGACCACGCAGCTCCCCCACCATCTGCCTCTGCTGTCCCCCAACAAATCAGTGAACCAGACTTAAAGCATTCTGCATTAATAATGTCCAACAGGGCTTTATGATCACAAGAAAAGTGAATATGATAACTTGCTGCTAGGCTGCACACCACTTTCACACACCGACTTCTCCAACACTTCTCTGATGCAGGCAGCAGCAGGAAGTTCAGTTCCTTCATTTTTCCCAAAAACGAGCAACTCGCTGATGAGGTAGACCTGCAATACTTCAAGTTCTTAGTGTCCAGCAGGGACTTGCAATCGTTAAAATTATGTTTATAAAAAAGAATAACACCTCTGGTTGACTCCATAGAAGCCATTGCAATTGAACATGCTGCTGTCTTACTGTTAGTTTATCTTTCACAACAGGAAGGGCCTCAGCATGCACCAATACTTGGTGCCCACATCGTTTGGTTCCAAACATAGCATAAAGGCCATCAGGATAAGGGTGATGATAGGGATTCCTTTGCCCCCACAATACAGGGACTTGTGCATTCAAACCCATTGTACTTGGTATGTTTGGATCCTCAGATGTTCTAGAAGATTGTCAGTTGGCTTCCAGGGCAGAGGAATGGGCACAATTCCTCTACAGCAGCACCAAGAGCAACAGCTACTGAGAGGGAGCACCATGCCACAGTACCAGTTTTTTTAAACTTTGCCTGTCCACTCCAGACAACTTTTGTAGGCAGAGGTGGTGGGATGGTTCTTTTGATCAAAAATGAAATTAAATCCTTAGAAAGAGGTGACAAAGGATCAAAAGATGTAGAATCCTCGAGGATAGAGTTAAAAAACGGCAAGAATAAAAAGTCCCTGATGGGAGTTATATGTAGGACCCCAAACAGTAACCAGGTTGTGGGATACAAATGTCAACAGCAAATAGGAAAGGCATGTAATAGGTGTAATGTTATGATAGTCAGAGTGGGTTTCAATATGCAGGTAGATTGGTGCTGGATCTCAGGACAGGGAATTTGTAGAATGCCTGTAAGATGGCTTTTTGAAGCAGCTTGTGTTGAGCCCACAAAGAGATCAGCAATTCTGGATTGGGTGTTGTGCTATGAATCAGATATGATTCAGTAGCTTAAGGTAAAGTAACCCTTAGGAAATATTGATCATAATATGATAGAATTCACCCTGAAATGTGAAAAGGAGAAGCTAAAAAAAAGGTATATCCATATTACAAAGGCATGAAAGAGGAGCTGGCCAAAGTTCATTTGAGGAGGACATTAGCAGGATGATGGCAGATGGCAGAACAGCAATGGCTGGATCTTATGGCAGAAATTCTGAAGGCGCAGATTAGATATACCCTAAAGATGAAGAAATATTCTTAAGGGGGAATGAGGCAACCGTAGGAGGAAAGGGAAGTCAAAGACAGCATAAAATATCATATGGAGAAGAGTATAGTTGATGTTTCAGCCGAGAACCTTTATCAGGCCTGATGAAGAATCTCAACCTGAAACGTCGACTATTCTCTTTTCCACAGATGCTACCTGGCCTGCTGAATTCCTCCAGCATTCTTGTGTGTTGCTTGGAGTTCCAGCATCTATAGATTTTATTTTGTTCATAAAATATCCTACATCTTATACCAAAAATTAGTGGGGGTTAGGTGATTAAGAAGCTTTTATAAACCAACAGAGACAACTAAAAGAACCATATGAAAAAAAAAGTGAAATATGAGGGTAAACTTGCCAAAGATATCACAGAAGATGCCAAACGTTTTTTCAAATATATAAAGAGTAAAAAGAGAGGCGAGAGTGGATATTGGACCGCTGGAAAATAATGCTGGAGAGGTAGTAACGGGGGACAAATAAATGGTGGATGAACTCAAGTATTTTGCATCAGTCCTCACTGTGGAAGACACTAATAGTATGCCTGAAATTCATGAGTGTCAGGGGGCAGAAGTGAGTGTAATTGAAGGAGAAAGTGCTTGGGAATCTGAAAGGTGTGAAGGTAGATAAATCACCTAAACCAGATGACTACACCGCGTGGTTCTGAAAGAGATAGATGAAGGGATTATGGCGGCATTAATATTGCTCTTTCAAGGATCACTAGATTCTGGAACAATTCCAGAGGACAACAAAATTGCAAACATCATTCCACCCTTTAAGGGAGGGAGGCAAAATGAAGGAAATTATAGGCAACTTAGCCTGACTTGAGTGATTGGAAAGATATTAGAGTCCTTTATTAAAGATGAGGTTTCGGAGTACTTAAAGGTGCAAGACAAAGTAGGCTGAAGTCAGCATGGTTACCTTAAGGGGAAATCTTGCCTGACAAATCTATTGGAATTCTTTGAGGAAAGGCAAGATAGATAAAGGAGAGTCAGTGGATGTTGTTTACTTGCATTTTCAGCAGGCCTTTGACAAGGTGCTGCACATGAGGCTGCTTAACAAGATAAGAAACCAAAGTATTACAGAAAAGACTCTAGCATGGATAGGAGATTGGCTGATTGGTAAGAGGCAAGTTTTGGAATAAAAGAGGCATTTTTCTGGTTGGCTGATGGCAAATAGTGGTGTTCTCCAGAGGCTGAAGTTAAGACCGGTTCTTTTCATGTTTTATGGAAATGATTTGTATGACTATTGTTGGCTCTGTGGCCAAGTTTGCGATGATACAAAGATAAGTATCTTTCCTCACACAAGGAATGAGACAGATTGGGAGAATGCTCCCAGGCTCTCTTTAAACTTCTCAGGTCTCCCTTTGCTCCGCTTCCTTTAAATTTTTTAAGACTTCACTCGAAAATGTTATTTAAAGGTAAGTGAATTAAAATTGTGTTGTAGTTTTAATAGGAATAACATCCATAGTCCAGATAATTTGCCAGTCCAGCACTACAGAAGTCCTGATCTTATTGGTTTAACACTGTTTAGCATCATATCTATTTATTGTATCTTGTACTCTATTATATAAACTTTAAGTTTCCATTGTGGTATCTTCTCATTCTTCCCAACAAACTTTGCACTTCTCAGCACACTTCATCATCTTTTGAAGGAATAACGCCTAGATATATACCAGATTTATCCATTTCTGCTATTACTACATTGCAATAAACTGACCCAAGTATTTTTATGTGTTTATAGTGGAATCAACACAAAATTGTAGAACCAATTTTTTTTAGTATCAAAAGACAATTAACTGCTAGTCTAAAGCTGTTAAGTGGTTTACTTCAGTATTTTAGAAAGGGATCAATAGGATTATAGCATTAGAGACAAATCAGGAAATAAAATGCTGTAGAAGTTACATGATAGTCAATACATCCATAATTGTTCTTTTCACTCTCTGATCAAACTGCATTAGAACAAAATGATGAATAGTCACACAGCCCCTGCCACCTGTGCAATCCAAATGATGAAAGCTCATCTTGCAAAATATAATGACCTCAACATTCATTTGCTTGGCATTGTATTTTTGAAGTTCAATTTCATACCACTCAATGCTTTTAAATGTTTATCATGGAAATAAAATGATTCTGCTCAATAAACAATATTTAATCTGGAACTTCCAGGCATAGTGTTCTTGTCCATTCAAGACATCAGTTGCACAGAAAGGCGACTGGAATACAAAACTCATTAGGTCATTTGCAAAAAGATGATATTTTCATAGTCTTTCATTTACTTCAGCTGTGCTATTTAAGGGATGTCTCCACCGTACTGCTGAAGCCTGCCTGGGAACAGAGGTGATGATTTCAAACTGTCCAGGTGAACCAGAATGAAAGGTATACCTTTCCTCATTATTACCACATCATCGAGAGAATTCAGTTTCTGCCTTATGTACAGCAGAAGGATGACGAACAAGGAGAAGGGAGAGTATGGAAGAGGAGGGAAAGGAAAATCAACAGTGCATAGAAGGTGGAATGAAAGATTGAAGTTGTCAGGTGGCTATCTGCAGAGACCCATGATAACCTTATGAGCATTTTAAGACTTTGAAGTGATAACTTTGGACCAAACAGCAGCTGCGTGGGGCAGCTGGTCCCAAATCAAATGGAAGGGTACTGCTGAAAATTTAGGGGTGAGAGGAATGATTCTAATGGTATAACAGTTTACAACACTCTCAAGCTCCACAATGCCACTTGCAATCTGCTCTAATTGGACACCCAATGAACTTCCAACTAGTCCAACACATTATTGCCTCCAGGCTTCCTACAATAAATGCAATCAATCTCTGGCAGCAGTTTGCTCCCTGGCGGTACAGTGTTCTTTTAACTGACACCTCCATGTCCTGGAGAAAAGGAATTTCTTGGTAATAAGCAAGAATTGATTGGGGCAGACTGTCTACCAAGGCTCAAAATCATCTGTCTTTTGCACAACTAGTACACCAAGTATTTACTTTCTCAGAAGGCAGTAAGTCTTACAAATGTCAATATATGTACCATGAAACCATCCTATCCTGATATATACTGGAGGAACTCAGCAGGTCAGGTGGCATCCATGGAAATGAACAGTCAACATTTCAGGCTGACACCTTCTTCAGGATTGGAAAGGATGGGGGAAGACACCAGAATAAAAAGATTGGGGGGGGGTGAGAAGGATAGTTAGAAGGTGGTAGTTGACATCAGGTGGGTGAGAAAGGTAAATGGCTAGAGTTGAAAGACTCTGATAGGAGAGGAGAGTGGACCATAGCAGAAATGGAAGTGAGCACAAGGGGAGGTGATAGACAAGTAGAAAAGAGGTAAGAGGTCAGAATGGGGAACAGAGGAAGAGGAAGGAGGGTGGGAAATTTTATTTTTACTGGAAGGACAAATTGATATTCATGCCGTCAACCTGATTTCTTGGTTGTATCCTATCTTATTCTACCTCCTATTCTATTCTGATACATCTTAGTAAGGCAAATGACTGCAAGACTGCAAGATATTGCAGAGATGTGAACCAAGTCCCATCCTTCACGCAAATCAATGTCCCTTTCATGGACTCCATCTAGACTTCCTCAGGAAAGCAGCCAATATAATCAAGGATCTCTCTTACCTCAGTTATTCCCTCTTCTTCCTCTCATTGGGCAGAAAATACATGAACTTAGAGCATGAACCACTAGGTTCAAGGACAACTTTGATCTCATTGCTATCAGACTCTTGACCAATCATGCATTAAAGGATGAATTCCTAATCTCTTAATCTGCTTTGCTGTGGCCCTTGCACTTTATTTATCTACTTGCAATCCACTTTCCCAGCAACTTCAATACTATGTTCTGCATTGTTTTCTTCTTGCTACCTCGATGTACTTAGTTATGTCATGATCCATCATACATAAGCTTTTTATTGTATCTCACTATATATGACAATAAAACCATACTTTTGCCTCAGTGGACATCCACACCTTTCCATTCACTGCTGTGTCTGGTATCTGATACCCAATACACCCAACAATGGAAATGTAAAGTCCTAGCTCTGCAGAAAATCTCTATGACATCACCCATGGTCGTTTTTTTGACAACTCTTGCATGCTGTCAGTCAGGCCAAGAAATGGACCTCTGCAGCCTTACCAAGTACACAGCCCATCATAGAATCAAGGAAAATCATGGCAGAGAAAGAAATTATTAGGCCCATTATGCCCATGCCAGCTAAAATGGACTAACTTCCACTATCCAGCCGTCAGTCTGAAATATTATAGGACACAGCTCTAAGCATCCCGGTAATTTTCCCCCTCCCCCTTCCTTCTTCATTTCCCCACTCTCTTCCCCTTACCTCTCACCTTCACCCTCCAAACAGCTCTCCCTGGTGCCCCTTCTTCTTCCCTTTATCTCATAGTCCACCCTCCTTTCCTATGAGATTTCTTCTTCTTCAGCCTTTTACCTTTTCCACCTATCACCTCCTAGCTTCTTACTTTATCCCACTTCTCCCACCCACCTGGCTTAACCTATCAACTTCTAGCTTATACTCTTTCCCTGCCCTCCACCTTCCTACTCTGGCATCTTCTCCTTTCATCTCTAGTCCTGCTGATGGGTCTCGGTTAAAATGTTGACTATTTATTCATTTGCAAGGTCCTGCTGAGTTCCTCCAGCATTTTGTTTGTGTTGCTCTGGATTTCCAACATCTGTAGAATTTCTTCTTCATAAAATTAAAAAATCCTGTTTGGGATTATCTTATAGTTAATGTGTATTTAAGACTGAAAGAGCTGGGTTGTTTTCAGCAGTGTTACTGCCACAGAAACCCTCCAGCACTGAAAATTAACGGCTACTGGTGGCATTTCACTCTTTCAGATTATAAGTGTTGGTTAATATTAAAAGAAAAACATGGGAAATCATGTGAAACATGCAAAATTTTCTTCCACTTTTCTTTGCCTTCCTTTTTCTCCCATTTATTCATGCAGCACCTTTTTCTTTAAGATTTATGTACCTAATTTAATATTGCATTCACCTATTAAGAATAATTATTTGTTGATAGCTCTTTAATCTGATTGGTAAAGTAAATACTGAGTTGCTTTCCTCATTCAACTAATTCAAGAAATCTGGATTCACTCAACTTAACATGAATTTGTACTTCCAGTAATCCATGACACAACAATGTCAATATTCGGACAAATGCAGGTCAACAGTAAATTTTGCTTTTAAAACAATTGCTGCTACAGTATAATACAGCCCAATATTGCCCCACAAACTTCCATGGAAAAGCAAGAAACCCTAGTCTTTATTGATTGTTCTCCGCTCCCCATAGTTATTAAGATGACAAACAAGATAATCAATACTGAGTCAATATTTCTAAATGAGCTATTTTAGAATTCTAGTCCTGTTCTGTTGCTCCAAAATGGTCTGAAAGTACAATTCAGACCAGAAACAAGCCATGTGGACCGAAAGGTCGTATCAGTACTAAACCCTTTCTCTTCTCAGTATCAACATATTCTTTGATTCATTAGAGATGAATTAGTAAATTTTCTACTAAATTTGAACTACAACTGAAATCATGGATTTTCAGTAAATTTATCCTAAAAGCCACAGGATTATCTTCAAATGTGTGAGCACATTTTCCACAAATGATACCCAAGCCATGCCCCTGGTTTTATTTAAACCATAAAATTATAGCTTTAGGGACAAAGAAGAGATAAAGTCCTCTGTAGAAATAATTTCTCTATTGAATATCTACCTTCTGCTTGTTAATTCAAAAAAAAGATCAATGCTGGTTTCACTGCATTGTCATTACCACAGTTACCCAGCAGCAAGATCTTGCTAATTGAATTCAATGGCCCATTTTCTTAACTTTGCTTCTGTTTAATACTAGCAAATTTACTTCCAACTAGTTACCATTAACACATATATATCCACGACTTTAAGAACCAAGATAATGAAAACCCAATTAAGCAACCTACAGATAGAAAATGTAAACTATGTTCCTGCCTTGCAGATGCTGAGTATTTTCAGCATTCCTACATCCGCACTACTTTTATTTCTTGGGTTTAAACCTCTCAGATATAGCACTTTCCATTCACCAAATCTTTACTACTCTCACTCAGCCAGGACCATAAAATCACAAGACATAGGAGCAGAATTAAGCCACTCAGCCCATTGGGTCTGCCCCACTATTTCATTATGGATAGGTCATTATTCCTCTTAACCCCATTACTTTTGACACCTTGATTAATCAAGAACCTATCAACCTCTGGATTAAATATACTCACTAATTTAGCCCCCACAGCATGAACAGTAATGAATTCCACAGATTCACCACCCTCTGGCTAAAGAGATTCCTCCTAATCTCTGTTCTAAAGGGCCATAACTCTGTTCTGAGGCTGTGACCTCTGGTCTTAGAATTTCCCACTATAGGAAGCATTCTCTCTACATCAACTTTATCTGGTATTTCAATATTCAACAGTTTTCAATGAGATTCCCTCCCCCTTTCCAAATTTCAGCAAATACAGGCCCAGAGTCAATCAAATGATTCTCATATGTTAATCCTTTCAATTCCCAGAATCATTCTAGTGAACTTTCTATGGACCCTCTCCAATGCCAGCACATATTTCTTAGATAAGGTGCCCAAGACTGTTCATAAGTGCCATCTGACCAATACCTTATAAAGCCTCAGCATTACATCTTTCCTCTTATATTCTAGTCCTCTCAAAATGAATGCTAACATTGCATTTGCCTTCCTTACCACTGACTCAACCTGCAAGTTAACCTTTTGGAAATCCTGCACAAACACTACCCACATCTATCGAAGCAAGAGGTGGAGAGGGAAGAAGTAAAGGCATCTCGAAGAGAAGCCTTTTTTTTAACTGATCGGGTAAAAGAGACTAGACTGCACAAGCGCATGACCTAGCGCGCTAAAGGTTTAAAAAGGAGAGGAAGTTTTCAACAGTCTTTTAAATCGAAGCAAGAGGTGGAGAGGGAAGAAGTAAAGGCATCTCGGAGAGAAGCCATTTTTTTTAACTGATCGGGGAAAAGAAGCTAGACTGTGCAGGCGCGTGACGTAGCGCGTCACAGGTTTAAAAAAAAGACCACCATGTACAGTGGCCATCGTCGGAGTGGACTGAGGTAGAGTGGAACAGCTTTGGCTCAAACTTCAGCGTGAACAAGCAGAGGCGAGGTTTGAATGGGGCACGACTGCGCAAGCGCATGAAAGTCGGCCTCTGAGATCAGCAGGAGAGTTTAAAAAGCGAGCAGAGGCTGAGGACGAGTTTCACTCCAAGTGAGGTAAGGCCAGGGAAGCTCCTTTAATTAATCTAATTAGCTTAGGAGTAGGTAATGGAGGCAGCAGTTAGGGCAGTTGAGTGCTCCGTTTGCAGTATGCAGCAAGTCAGGGCGAGCACAATTGTCTCTGATGACTACACCTGCAATAGGTGCATCCAGCCGCAGCTCCTGACAAACCGTGTTAGGGATCTGGAGCTGGAGCTGAATGAACTTCGGATCATTCGGGAGGCAGAGGCAGAAATAAATAGGAGCTACAGGGAGATAGTCACCCCTAAGAGTCAGGAGACAGGTAGTTGGGTGACTGTCAGGAGAGGGAAGGGGATTAGACAGAATGAGCAGAGCACCCCTGTGGCTGTTCCCATCAACAATAAGTATACCGTTTTGGATACTGTTGGTGGGGACGACCTACCAGGGACAAGTTGCAGTGTTTGCGTCTCTGGCACCAAGACATGACCCTTAGCTCTGAAGGGAAGGAGGAAAAAGAGGAGAGCAGTAGTGAAAGGGGATTCAATAGTTAGGGGAACAAATAGGAGGTTCTGTGGAAGAGATTGAGAATCCCAGATGGTCTGTTGCCTCCCTGGTGCCAGGGTCCGCGATATCTCGGTTCGAGTTCTCAGTATTCTCAAGTGGGCGGGTGAGCAGCCAGATGTCGTGGTCCATGTAGGGACCAATGATGTGGGTAGGAAGAGTGAGGAGGTCCTGAAAGGTGAGTTTAGGGAGTTAGGCACCACGTTAAAGGACAGGACCTCCAGGATAGCAATCTCAGGATTGCTACCAGTGCCATGTGCAGGTGGGTTTAGAAATAGTAAGAGAGCGCAGATCAACATGTGGCTGAAGACATGGTGCAGGAGGGAGGGCTTCAGATTTATAGATAATTGGGCAGTTTTCCAGGGAAGGTGGCACCTGTTTTGGAGGGACGGTTTACATCTGAACTGGAGGGGGACAAATATTCTTGCAAGTAGGTTTGCTAGAGAGGCTCCAGTGGATTTAAACTAGATACAAGGGGGAGGGGAACCAGAGTGTAGGAACAGATGTATGGGAGAAGGAAGAAAAAGAAGATAGTAAAGTTGTTTGCACCATTAGAGATAAACAGAGAGGAAGAGGTGGAGAATTTCTTAAATTTCTTTAATGCTAGGAGCATTGTAAGAAAGGTAGATGAGCTTAGAGCATGGATTGATACCTGGAAATATGATGTTGTAGCTATTAGTGAAACATGGTTGCAAGAGGGGTGTGATTGGCAACTAAATATTCCTGGATTTCGTTGCTTCAGGTGTGATAGAATCAGAGGGACAAGAGGGTGTTGCATTGTTTGTCAGAGAAAATATTACAGCGGTATTCTGGCAGAATAGATTAGAGGGCTCATCTAGATAGATAGATAGATACTTTATTCATCCCCATGGGGAAATTCAACTTTTTTCCAATGTCCCATACACTTGTTGTAGCAAAACTAATTACATACAATACTTAACTCAGTAAAAAAATATGATATGCATCTAAATCACTATCTCAAAAAGCATTAATAATAGCTTTTAAAAAGTTCTTAAGTCTTAGTTCTTAAGGTCTTAAGTTCTTAAGGTAGAATTGTAAAGCCTAATGGCATTGGGGAGTATTGACCTCTTCATCCTGTCTGAGGAGCATTGCATCGATAGTAACCTGTCGCTGAAACTGCTTCTCTGTCTCTGGATGGTGCTATGTAGAGGATGTTCAGAGTTATTCATAATTGACCGTAGCCTACTCAGCGCCCTTCGCTCAGCTACCGATGTTAAACTCTCCAGTACTTTGCCCACGACAAATCTAGGATCTAGATCCACCACGATCTAGGGAGACTATTTGGGTGGAATTGAAGAATGGGAAAGGGGAAGTAATACTTACAGGGGTGTATTATAGACCACCTAATGGGGAGCAAGAATTGAAGAAGCAAATTTGTAAGGAGATAGCATATATCTGTAGTAAGCACAGGGTTGTGATTGTGGGAATTTTAATTTTCTACACATAGACTGGGAAGCCCATACTGTAAAAGGGCTGGATGGCTTGGAGTTTGTAAAATGTGTGCAGGATAATCTTTTGCAGCAATACATAGAGGCACCAACTAGAGAAGGGGCAGTGTTGGATCGCCTGTTAGGGAATGAGATAGGTCAGGTGACAGAGGTATGCGCTGGGGAGCACTTCAGGTCCAGTGTTCACAATACCATTAGTTTCAATATAATTATGGAGAAGGATAGGACTGGACCCAGGGTTGAGATTTTTGATTGAAGAAAGGCTAACTTCGAGGAGATGCAAAAGGATTTAGAAGGAGTGGATTGGGACAATTTGTTTTATGGGAAGGATGTAATAGAGAATTGGAGGTCATTTAAAGCAGAAATTTTGAGGGTACAGAATCCTTATGTTCCTGTTAGGTTGAAAGGAAAGGTTAAAAAGTTAGTTTGGAAACTTGGTTCGGAAAAAGAGAGAGATCTACAATAAATATAGGTAGCATGGAGTAAATGAGGTGCTCGAGGAATATAAAGAATGTAAAAAGAATCTTAAGAAAGAAATTAGAAAAGCTAAAAGATATGAGGTTGCTTTGCCAAGTAAGGTGAAAGTAAATCCAAAGGCTTTCTTCAGCTATATTAATAGCAAAAGGATAGTGAGGGATAAAATTGGTCCCTTAAAGAATCAGAGTGGACAGCTATGTGTGGAGCCAAAAGAGATGGGGGAGATTTTGAGCAATTTCTTTTCTTTGGTATTCACTAAGGAGAAGGATATTGAATTGTGTAAGGTAAGGGAAACAAGTAGGGAAGTTATGGACACTATGACGATTAAAGAGGAGGAAGTACTGGCACTTTTAAGGAATATAAAACTGGATAAATCTCCAGATCCTGACAGGATATTCCCTAGGACCTTGAGGGAAGTTGGTGTAGAAATAGCAGGGGCTCTGACAGAAATATTTCAAATATCATCAGAAACGGGGATGGTGCTGGAGGATTGGCATATTGCTCATGTTGTTCCATTGTTTAAAAAGGGTTCTGAGAGTAAACCCGGCAATTATAGGCCTGTATATTTGACATCAGTGGTGGATAAATTAATGGAACATATTCTTAGATATGTTATCTGGATAGACAGGGACTGATTAGGAACAGTCAACATGGATTTGTGCATGGAAGGTCATGTTTGACAAATCTTATTGAATTTTTTGAAGAGGTTACTAGGAAAGTTGACGAGGGTATAGCAGCAGATGTTGTCTCTATGGACTTCAGTAAGGCCTTTGACAAGGTTCCACACGGGTTAGTTAGAAAGGTTCAATCTTTAGGTGTTAATATTGAAGTAGTAAAATGGATTTAACAGTGGCTGGATGGGAGATGCCAGAGAGTAGTGGTGGATAACTGTTTGTCAAGTTGGAGGCCGGTGACTAGTGGTGTGCTTCAGGGATCTGTACTGGGTCCAATGTTGTTTGTCATATACATTAATGATCTGGATGATGGGGTGGTAAATTGGATTAGTAAGTATGCAGATGATACTAAGATAGGTGGTGTTGTGGATAATGAAGTAGATTTTCAAAGCTTGCAGAGAGATTTAGGCCAGTTAGAAGAGTGGGCTGAAAGATGGCAGATGGAGTTTAATGCTGATAAGTGTGAGGTGCTACATTTTTTCAGGAATAATCAAAATAGAATATACATGGTAAATGGTAGGGCATTAAAGAATGCAGTAGAACAGTGATCCAGGAATAATGGTGCATAGTTCCCTGAAGGTGGAATCTCAAGTGGATAGGATGGTGAAGAAAGCTTTTGGTATGCTGGCCTTTATAAATCAGAGCATTGAGTATAGGAGTTGGGATGTAATGTTAAAATTGTACAAGGCATTGGTGAGGCCAAATTTGAAGTATTGCATACAGTTCTGGTCACTGAATTATAGGAAAGATGTCAACAAAATAGAGAGAGTACAGAGGAAATTTACTAGAATGTTACCTGAGTTTCAGCACCTAAGTTACAGAGAAAGGTTGAACAAGTTAAGTCTTTATTCTTTGGAGTGTAGAAGGTTGAAGGGGGACTTGATAGAGGTATTTAAAATTATGAGGGGAATAGATAGAGTTGACGTTGATAGGCTTTTTTCCATTGAGAGTAGGGGAGATTCAAACAAGAGGACATGAGTTGAGAGTTAGGGGGCAAAAGTTTAGGGGTAACACAAGGGGGAATTTCTTTACTCAAAGAATGGTAGCTGTGTGGAACGAGCTTCCAGTAGAAGTGATAGAGTCAGGTTCGATATTGTCATTTAAAGTAAAATTGGATAGGTATATGGACAGGAAAGGAATGGAGGGTTATGGGCTGAGTGCAGATCGGTGGGACTAGGTGAGAGTAAGCGTTTGGCACAGACTAGAAGGGCTGAGATGGCCTGTTTCCATGCTGTAATTGTTATATGGTTAAATGGTTATCTCTTAGCATTTCTGAATTTTCAATTTTCTTCCCATTTAGAAATAGTCTATGCCTTTATTCCTTCTACCAAAATACATCACCATACACTTTTGTAGGGTTCTCAGATTACTAACTGTAATGTTAACTGTTAACTACATATATAAAATGGCTTCTCTGTGGTGTTATAATGAAATGGCTTCTTTGTGGGTAACTGATGAGGTAGTGCTCTGTTTAGTTAGAATGTTTGGGTTATAATTATTGATTAATGGAGGAACTAACCAATGGAAGCAATGTTGTTCTATCTGTATGTGTGGGAACCTGGAGTCAGTGGCGGGATTTTCAGGAGGAGAACTGAAGAGGAAGGACGTGCTGGATGCGCTCTGGTCGACCACCGAAGTTGGTCCCAGGCGGCTGGTCGAGGAAGTCGGAGAAGATCGAATGGTGGACCGAAGGCTTTGATAATTGAGCCCCAACAGTTATGCATGAATTGACTGAACTCTGATAAGTTTTGGCACCTTTTCCTTTTCTTTTTATATTGTATCACTATTAATTACCTAGTTCCAGTAAGATTTATAAAATGTACTCTGTAAACGTACATTGTGTACTGTCTGATATTGTGTGTGTACATTTGTATCAGTGTGTATTACACAGCACCAATGCAAATGAGAGACACGGTTTGGCGGGTGGACGGATTTTCCCCTAGACAAACACAAGCCGATAGCCCTGGGCATTACACTTCCTTACACTATATTCCATCTCGTTAAGCAGACTCACGAGTGGCCAATTGTCATTGACCCCCTTTTATAACAGTTCTTCATCTTTGGGATGTATCTATCCTGTGCCTTCTGAATTACCCCCAGAGATTCCAGTCATGGCTGTTCTGCCGTCATCCCTTATTAGTGTCCCCTTTCCAATTAATTTTGGCCATCTCTTCTTTCATGCCTCTGTAATCTGCTTTACTCCACTGTAACAATGATACCATAAGACTGTAAGATATAGGAGCAGAATTAGGCCAAATGGCCCATCGAGTCTGCTCGACCATTTCATCACAGCTGATCCAATTTTCCTCTCAGCCCCAATCTACTGTCTTCTCCACATATCCCTTCATGCCCTGACCAATCAAGAGTTTATCAACCTCTGCCTTAAATATACATAAAGACTTGGCCTCCACAGCTGCCCGTGGTAAAGAATTCCACAGATTCATCACACTCTGGCTACAGAAATTCTGCCTTATCTCCATTCAGAAAGGACACCCCTCTATTCTGAGGCTGTGTCCTCTGGTCTTAGATTCTCCCACCATAGGAACCGTCCTCTCCACATCCACTCTATCAAGGCTTTTCACCATTCTAAAGTTTACAATGAGGTCATTCTTCTGAATTCCTGTGAATAAAAAGGCTCAAAGTCATCAAATGCTCTTCACATGACAAGCCATTCAATCCTGACCCTTTCCAAGGTATGGGACCCAAAACTGCTCATAATACACCAAGTGAGGCCACACCGGTGCTTTATAAAGTCTCAACATTACATCCTTGCTTTTATATTCTAGTCCTCTTGAAATTAATGCTAACATTGCATTTGTCTTCAACACCACTGACTCAACCTGCAAATTAACCTTTAGGGAAAACCCTTTCTTTGAAGAAGGAAACCCTTCAGAACAAATGAGATGTCCTCCTTCTTCAAAGAAAGAGGTTTTCCTTCCTTCACCATCAATGCTGCCCTCAACCACACCGCTTCCATTTTGTGCACATCCTCCCACCACCCCACCAGGAAAAAGGTTCTTCTTGTCCTCACCTACCACCCCAGTAGGCTCTGTGTCCAGCACATAGTTCTCCATCACTTCCACCATCTCCAACAGGATCCCACCACCAAGCACATCATTCCCTCCCTCCCACTTCCTATCTCTATTTGTCACTCCTCACTGATCTCCTTCCTGATACTTATCCTTGCAAGTGGATCAAGCACCATACTGCCCCTACATCACCTCCATCAGTACCACTCAAGGCTCCAAAAAGTCCTTCTAGATGCAGTGACATTTCACCTATGAATCTGTTGGGGTCATCTACTGTATCCAGTACTCCTGGTGTGGCCTCCTGTCTACCAGTGAGACCCAATGTAGATTGGGAGACTGCTTTGCCGAGCACCTACGTCCTGTCCACCAGAAAAAGATGGCCTGATGGCCATCCACCAATTTTACTTCCCATTCTGAGATGCCAGTCCATGGCCTCCTCTACTGCCACGATTCTCTGCAATTCTCAGGCTGGAGGAGCAACAACACCTTATATTCTGTCTGAGTAGCCTTCAACCTGATGGCATGAACATCAATTTCTCGAACTTCTGGTAATTGCCCCCCTTTCACCACTCCCGTTTCCCTCTCACCTCATCTCCTTACCTGCCCTCTGGTGTGCCTCCCACTTCCCTTTCTGCAGTGGTCTTCTACTGTCTCTTATCAGATTCCCCCTTCTCCAGCCCTTCATCTATTTTACCAATCTACTTCCCAGCTCTTTACTTCACCCCTCCCCACTCCCAGTTTCACCTATCACCACCATCTTGTCTGTCTTCTCCCCCACCCCCCACCTTCTTGCTCCTATTCTCATCTTATTTTCCAGTCCCAATGAAGGGTCTCAGCCTGAAATGCTGACTGTTTACTCTTTTCCATAGATGCTGCCTGGCTTGCTAAGTTACTCCAGCACTTTACTTAAATTTCCAGCATCTGCAGACTTTATTGTCTTTTTTCTACATACATCACCTCTCTCTAAGGATTTGATTTCTCTTTTTTTTTTACCAACAGAGCCATCTCCCCCCTCTGTCTACCTGCCTCTCCTTTGATACAATGATGTAGAAATTTGAAACTCTGCCCCCTGCATCACTCCCTCAGCTATTCATTCATCTATGCTACCATCCTATTCCTGTCTCGACTAACACGTGGTACTGGGAGTATTCCATAGGTTACTGCCTTGGAGCTTCTGTCCTTCAGCCTCTTCCCTAATTCCCTATACTCACTGCACAGGACCTCTTCCCGCTTTCTACCCATGTAATTGGTGCCAATGTGCACCAAGACCTCTGACTGCTCACTCTCCCTCTTGAGACATTTCTGCAGCCACTGAGACTTCCGGGACTCTAGCACCTGGGAGACACATATCAACCTGTCTTCTCTTTCACAGGACACAGAACATACTGTCCATCCCCCTAACAATGGAGTCTGCTATCACTATTGTTCTGCCTGACTATCTTTCCCTGCTGAACCTCAGAGCAAGCCACAAAGCCACTGACCCTGATAGGTCATCCCTCTCCCCAGCAGTAGTCAAAACAGTATACTTGTTGCTGAGGGAATGGCCACAGGGGAACCCTGCACTGACTGCTTACTCCACTTACTTCTCCTCATGGTCACCCATCTACTATCTGAAGCCTGCACTCTGGGTAGGCTACCACTATACCACATTCACTTTCACCCAGCCTTCACCCCATAACAGAAATTCCTTTTTTTCTTTTACTCTGCCATTTATCTGCAATTAAAATACATTTGACTGCAAAATGTTCTCAGTTCTTTCGAAATATCAATAGGATTTTCTTTTTCAAAGAAGCTACCTAGCCTGCTGAATACTTAGAAATCTGTTTTTATTTCATGTTGTAGAATGGATTACTTCTCCAGTCTTTTAAAATTTGACATCAACAATCTCATACTTTCAATAAAATTAACATAAGATAGTGATAAGAATTTTTATCCAACTTATGATTACATAGTTTGTGATACTGACATCTTCAGAACTCATTTAAATATCTTTAAAAGCAAATGTAACCAGTTATTTTGCAAACATTTAATATGCATTTAGTTATTAAATGCATAATAATAATTTACTTTCTTTTTTAAATCCAAAAGTTTGTTTCATTTTTGGCAATTTATTCTGCCATTTAGTGAAAACTAGCAAGATATGGACAAGAATATTTTAGGACCTCAAAGACTAAAAATTATTTTATATCCTTTCAAAGCAGTAACTGAGAAAATTATTCTTTCTAATAAAAACAATCTGTCACACTTCTTAACTCTTACTCTGAAAGCAATCTTCATTCTGAAACTCTCGCAGCAGTGATAAATATAGTAACATTCTCATATCTTATTTACCTTTGAACATATAACATTTGGAAAATAAATTCTCTATTAATGCCCTATCCAACAAAATGACAAGTAAAAAATAGCAGTTGTAAAAAAAAAGCTACTGCAATGACTTTCACAATGTTACATGTAAAATTATACATTATTTTCCAATTACTAGCAACTAATTGTATCTTGAAGAGTATTTCCCTCTTTTTGAAATCTTATCATCATCTGGTCAAAATTTTAACAACCTCAATTTGAAACACTGGGCTGATGTAATGTGAATTGTGGCACTATTCCTCAGCTGTTTACAACTGCTTCCTTGTGCACCTGATGTATGGGCCAGACTTCATTCCAAATGCTTGGTCTCCACTTTGAGCAGTCAAGATTTCCTAAACTCAGGTGTTACATTTCTTCAAGAAACGTTAGATTCAGATTCAGATGCAGATTGAAACACAGTGAAATGTGTTATTTGCATTAATAACCAATACACCCAAGGATGTGCTGGAAGCAGCCCACAAGTGTCGCCGCAGTCCAGTAGCAACACAGCAGGCCCACAATGTTCGGCAGAACACAACAAAACATACCACGCAACAAAAGCAACAAGCCACCTTCTTTAGCCTCCAGCAGACTCATGGATTTGCAAACACTGAGCCCCCATCTTCTCTAGCGAGCACATCCATGAATCCTTTCCCTTGTCCATCTGGTAATGATGGAGACGTTAGTAATTGATTTGGCCTACCCAAAGGCCTAAGTAGTTTAACTTGAGCCTCAATGCCTTTGTTTTTGGCCTAGGATGGGACACTGGTTTCTATGAATTCATAGAATTTTGTAGAGACATTGTTATCTTTTCAGTGCCTGTCCTAGGTAATCCAGGTCTCAGAAGCATACAGGAAGGTAGGGGCCACTGCCAGCTGGTAGATCAAATGTTTACCACCAGATTGGAGAACTTGATCTTCAAACATTCTTTTTGTTAATCAGCTGAAGATTGTATGTGCACATTGAAAATTGTGGTGAATTTCATCACTAATGTCCACCTTCAGAGAGAGTTAATTCCAGGTATGAGAAATGGTCCACATATCCAGGGTCTTTTTTGGTGAATATTTATATTCACAAGGAAATATAGTGGAAGAGGCAGATAATAAGAGGACCATTTTTGTGCATGCTGTTGGTAAACTTCCATAGATTTCTGGACATTAAGGAAATCAAAATATAGGGAACAGTGCAGGAAGACAGTAATAAGGTAGAAAGTCAGCCATGACCTTGATGAATGGTGAAACAGGCTTCATTGGCCAATTAAGTCCTTACATTCTTATTTTATTTATGAAGTCCATGAGCATCGAAGAAAAACATTCTAATGGTTGAAGGATACTCATCCTACACTTAACATTTCTACAGTTTTGTTTTGTGGTACGACATCAGCCTAAATATCTTTAGCTTCTTCAATAGCCTTCTTTCCATCTTATGGTCAGAAGTGAGTTCATCACTGATGATTATTTTACACTTACAGTTGCCCATAAAATGATGATCAGCATAGACATTGTAAGATGTGTTCTTGTGCTGTACTGTTTTATGTTCAAGCATTCAAAATTTGCATTCAAAAATTATACTACATTTAGTCATGGGCTAACAAGTAAAATTCATGCCACAGAATTACTCAGCAATAATCGCCTCTACCAAGACAAAGTCTAATCAGTGATAGTCAATGGCATCAACACTTCCATGTCCCTCAACATCATCATCCTGGGAATCTCAGTTGACCAGAAGCTCAGATGGATCAGGCTAAAAGAACAGACCTGAGGCTGGGAAAGCTGAACTAAGTGGCACATTGCCTGACAATTCCCATGGCCTTACACACATCTCCAAGCAACAGGTCAAGAGCACACTGGATGAGTGCAACTCCAACAACTATCAATAAGTTCAAAAGTATCAACGAAAAGGGAGCCCATTTGATTGTCACCTCATCCACCACTTGTAACATTAATGTCCTCCAACACAGTCACCGTATACTTCTACAGTTTACCTTCCATAAAATGCGCTGTCACTTGCTTTGCTTGGCAGTACCTTCCAAACCTAACCTACAAACTGGACCACCAAGACTACAGGCACTTTACAACAATCACCATCTGCAAGTTTACCTCCAATGCAAAAGATATCCCTGACTTTGAAATGTATCATTATTTTGTCTTGATCAGTGGTCTAAATTCTTTTAGTCCGCAACCACTTCATTTTGGGAGTAACTTCTCTGGAAGGTTAGCAGCAAATTATTATCCACAATCTTTACTAAGGTAATTAGGAATGAAAATGAATAGTGGTCTTATTAGCAGTACCTACATCTTGAGAACTGAAAGAAAGGTGCTGTGCTGTTGAAAATTGACATAGCAAGGCATCAAGCAATTATGTGATGATTTTGATTGTTCGATGATAAATTTATTTACGTAATTTTGACATCAATTTGGCTCTCCCTGGTACTTTTTATTCTGCCATAAAATTCTACAGATGACATTAATAATCATGCATCTCACACAGCTTGCATAGTGAGATTTTCAATCTCAGTGGTCTACAAAACTGAAGTGCTTATTTATCTTCAGAACAACTAACTCTCATTGACTCTGTTTTTTCTGAAACCATACAATTTAAAGAGATAGATTCTCAATGGTGAGAGGGTCTGCTGGTTCTCAAGTCGGGTGAACTCGAATAAACGCCGCTGTAGATTGTAACATTGAGGCAGCAAGTAGTTGGCCTCCCCTCTCGCTGTGGCAGGAGCAATATCTCTCTCTCCCTCGTTAGTGACAGCAAGGACCTATTGAGATGTGGAAGTGTTGGATTTTGATGGATCTGTTTATAGATCATGGTCTCTGGGGGCTTGCTATTGCTCACATGGTGGGTGGCGGGGGAAGCTGATGCTTTTACTGGAGCAAGTGGGGGAGGGTAGATGCTTCTGCTGCTGCTTGTGCATGGGGGGGAGTGGGGCTTTGGGGATCTAATGCTTTTCTGTCATTCATTGTGGTTTTTTCCTCTCTGTTTTGGGGATGTCTGCAAAGAGTAAGAATTTCAGGTTGTATACATTCTTTGATATTAAATTGAACAATTGAACCATTAAAATTGCATTCTTAGAGTCCACAAGATCCCTGATCTCCTGAAATCCAAAAACAAAATTGAACATAAATGTACCTAGACTGACTGGTCCCTGGAGATAAGAACCCCATTTTTTAGGTCTTGAATAAGACCACAGGACACAGGAGCAGAATTAGGCCGTTTGGCCCATTGAGTCTGCTCTGCCATTCAATCATGGCTGATCTTTTTTTTTCTCTTCCACCCCATTTCCTGGCCTTCTTCCCATAACCTTTGATGCCATATCCAATCAAGAACCTATCAATCGCTACCTTAAATACACATAACGACCTGGCCTCCACAGCTGCATGTGACAACAAATTCCACAAATTCACCACCCTTTGGCTAAAGAAATTTCTTTGCATCTCTGTTTTGAAAGGGCCCCCTCTATCCTGAGGCTGTGGCCTCTTGTCCTAGACTCTCCCACCATGGGAAATATCCTTTCCACATCTACTCTGTCTAGAACTTTCAACATTTGAAAGGTTTCAATGAGATCCCCCCCCCCCCCCAACCCTTCTGAGTTCCAGCAAGTACAGACCCAGAGCTATCAAACGTTCCTCGTAAGATAACCCTTTCATTCCTGGAATCATCCTTGTGAACCTCCAATGCCAGCACATCTCTTCTAAGATGAGGAGCCCAAAACTGTACACAATACTGTGTACAGGGAAACTAAGATCAGATCACTCTAGGATGCAATTGATAAACACCAGAAAGTCACAAATTGAGGCATTAGGGACATCACTCAAATTCCATATGATAACAGAAAACTCCTGCTGCTCTTCCTTGAGGCTGGATATGCAGACAGTAGCATTTGACAATGTTTATGCTTCCTCAGAATGCAGGCATTCACAGGTTGCCTTATGCCCTTACAGAGATTGCCCTAAACACCACCAGTCAGGAGAGCCGGGCTGTAATCCTGCAGAGAGTTTCCTGCTCCTCTTACACAAAGAAAGGGTGTCATGCAGATAGCTGTACAGGTCTCTCTGAACCTATGGGAGCAATTGTCCATTTCCTGCCATCATTGGTGTATCACATGCACATAGAGAAAATTCAGCTTGAACCAACTGCATTTTCAGTGTACTTTGCAATTGCAGCACTCACCCTTTGTGACTTACACAAACAATACTAAGGTGTTAACAATAAAAAAGTATGGAACTATTTCTGGTATGTGACTATCAACTTTTACAAAGGTGACAAGAAACACATCTTTAATGCAATCGCAGTACACTCTCCTTCATCTATGAGAATGGAGAGTTGCATGATAATTACTTTTAAAAAGTGTACATCACATACTGTCATTCTGTACACAAATCTCTAAACTGCAGAACTATATGCTTTCTTAGCCTTTTAACCATGCTTTTACAATGCAGTTTTATAGTTTAAAACTTTATACTCATAAGATAAACTATAACAAAAATAAATTAATTGCTGTGTTCACTTCACATGAGGAGACAAATATTCAAAGATGTCACTGTTATTCACCCACAACTGCACTGGCCTATGTATCAACATTAGTAAACTAAAAAAAATACTATTTTCAAACCTATTTTGTGTAACACTTGAAATAAAATTCACTTCTTATTTTCATAAAATAACTAATTGCTAATTTTTTCAAGTTGCAAGAGAATTCTATATGCATAAATGCCAGATATACAAAGGACTGCTATTGCTGGTTTTGAATTGAAACAGAACTATACAAGCCATTGTGAAATTGTGTATAATCTCCTATATCTTTCTAGATCTTTTTTTGCAAAATCCCCTTCAAAAAGCACTGAAGTCTACACTGCTCCTTCATGCTTTCAGTAACTTTACGCATTTCTCAAGGCTATTAAAGAGATTACAGAAATGTAATAAAATGCAACAGAGAAGCATGAAACAGGTTCAGTGCACATTTAGGTATCTAATCTACAAATTTGTCAGTTTAGGGTTCTTGCTCCAGGCATAAACTGCAATATAAATGCTGCAGTCAGATGAGCAGAGTATTACAAGCAAACTAAGAGACCAACTCAGTAAATTGCACTAATAGACCAGAAGATGCAATTTAGAACTAACCCACCCCCACCACCCCCAAGGCTGGTTTCAAAGTCAAAATATCAAAGCTCCTTAGCATTGAATTGTCTGAGGCAATTAGGAAACTGAACCAAAGCCAACTTCAATAAATATACTGAAGCTTTTGAATGGTCTGGTGAAGTGAAGTAGTTGTTCAGCATAAACTGCCACATATTTCTCTTTCAGATATGATGTTAAAGTGCTTGTTTGTCTAAGCTTGACCTCACAGCAATTTCAACTCACTGGATCTGAATGTCACACCACTTCAGTTCCAATAGTGCATGGAATATGAACTCTTTCATAGCATCAAACTGTTACTACTTGACCAGGCAGCAGTATTTTAAAATGCCCAACCAGAGCTTTACCTACTACATAAATACTTGTACTTGCTAAAAGACAATACATGTGCATGAAGCTATTTCTCTTCAACCATTCAGTTTTGAACCAACTGACAAAACACTATGACCATTTTGACCCACTTTCACTAAAATGGACTTTGTATTTTAGTGCTCTACTTCTGTTCTTTCTTGCGAAGTTGTGTATAATTTGTGTTTTGCTTGTTAATGCTCCTTATATACTATGCACCTTGATACCACCTGTACATTTCAACTTTGACATGTCCACACATTCTCAAAGCTCATCATCATAGAGGACAAGCAGGCATTTAGCATCTTACCACTAAAAGCATGACTCTAGAGCTATTTTTGCCTCCAGCCAAGCTGTCCAGCGCAGTTATAAAATTGGTACTTTGCAATCCAAATTTCTAGACAAAACCTGTTCAAGTAAAGCTGTGCAAATCCAATCCAATGAACTTGGTCTAAATGTGAGCCGATGAGCCAAATTTCAGAGGTGAGATATGGGTACCTTCTCTTGATATTGAAAGGAGCAGTTGACCAATCACAACATCAAGAAGCCCTGACAAAACTGAAGTCAATGGGTTTCTAAGGAAAAATATTCTACAGCTGGAATCATAACCGTGTGTAAAGGAAGATGATCAGCACCAGGACTTGTGTGGGCCCAATCTGCAGTACTTCTGCAATAATCTTCCTTCCATCTAAGATTAGAAGTGAGGCAGTTTATTGACCGTTTTAACATCTTCACTTTATTCTCAGCTCCTCGGCAAATGAATCAGTTTATGTCTGCATGCACGACCACCTAAAAACAGTCAAACATGGGCTTATAAGTGCCATCTAACATTTGCACCACAATGCAACAGACAATGATGGTTACCAAAAGGGAGAATGCGACCATCTTCTCTTGTAATCACAAAGATCACACCGTCAACATCCTGTAGGTTACCACCGACCAGACACTCAAGTGGATCAGCAACTGGGCATGCTGTAAGATCAGGTCAGAAACTGGACAACTGGCTCACTTCTTAGTCCACAAATCAAGAGTGTGATAGAATAATCTAGGAGAAGTGCAGTTCCAACAACTCTTGGGAAGTTCAACAACATCATGGATAAAGCAGCCACCCGTCCATTACATGAGATGTTCATTCTGTCCACAACAGCATCAACAGCTGATGCCATCTTAAAAAAATGCATTATTACTCATAATCCTATCTAACACCACCTCCCCAATCCACTAAACTGAGTGGAAAATGCTATCTTAGATCTAGTCCTATGCAATGAGATAGGTAAGATTAACGATCTTGTAGTCAGGGATCCTCTTGGAAAGAGTGATCATAGTATGATTGAATTTTGCATACAGATGGAGCATGAAATAGATCTAAAACTAGTGTATTATGCTTGAACAAGGGAGACTACAACAGGATGAGGGAGGAGTTGGCTAATGTGAATTGGGAGCACAGGCTATTTGGTAGGGCAGCTGAAGAACAGGGGAATACTTTCAAAGAGATTTTTCAGTGCTCAACAGAAGTGTATTCCAGTCAAAAGTAAGGACAGTAAGTGTGGGGAGAGCCAGCCTTGGATAACTAAGGAAATAAAAAAAAGTATCAAATTAAAAGTTCATGTGTACAAAGTCGCAGAGAGTAGTGGGAGACTGGAGGATTGGGTAAACTTTAAAAAGCAACAAAGAAGAAGTAAACAGGAAATAAGGAAAGAGAAGATAAGAGTGTGAAAGTAAATTAGCACAAAATATAAAAACAGATAGCAAAAGTTTTTTATAAATACATAAAGCGGAAGAGGGTAGCTGAAGTCAACGTAGGTCCCTTGGAAGACAATAAGGGGAAATTGCTATTGGGTGATAAGGAAATGGCTGAGGCATTGAACAACTATTTTGTGTCGGTCTTCACAGTGGAGGACATGTCTAATATGATGTTATGGATTAAATGGGAGGTGAGGACCTCGATAAAATCACTGTCACTAAAGAGACAGTGATGAGCAAACCAGAGGGCCTGAAGGTAGACAAGTGCCCTGATCCTGATGGGATGCATCCCAGGGTGCCAAGGGAATTGGCGGAGGTTATAGTAGACGTGTTGGTAATCATTTACCAAAATTCTTTAGACTCTGGGCAGGTCCCCGCGGATTGGAAGACAGCAAATGTCAAGCCACTTTTTTTTTAAAAGGATGTAGGTAAAAGACGGACAACTACAGGCCAGTTAGCTTAACATCTATAGTCAGGAAAATGTTTGAAGCTGTAATTAAGGAAAAAATAGCGAAACATTTAGAAAGGAATGGTTCCATTAGATGCAGCATGGATTCAGAAAGGGCAGGTCCTGTTTGACAAACTTACTGCAGTTCTTTGAGGACATAACGAGTGCAGTGGATGGAGGGGAACAGGTAGATGTTGTATACTTGGATTTCCAGAAGGCATTCGATAAATACAGCACAAGAGAAGGCAGAGGGTTGGTATAAATGGGTATTTCTCCAGTTGGCAGTCAGACAGACAGACATACTTTATTGATCCTGAGGGAAATTGGGTTTCGTTACAGTCGCACCAACCAAGAATAGTGTAGAAATATAGCAATATAAAACCATAAATAATTAAATAATAATAAGTAAATTAGTGGAAATAACTCCAGGACCAGCCTATTGGCTCAGAGTGTCTGACACTCCGAGGGAGGAGTTGTAAAGTTTGATGGCCACAGGCAGGAATGACTTCCTATGACGCTCAGTGTTGCATCTAGGTGGAATGAGTCTCTGGCTGAGCGTACTCCTGTGCCTAACCAGTACACTATGGAGTGGATGGGAGACATTGTCCAAGATGGCATGCAACTTGGACAGCATCCTCTTTTCAGACACCACCGTCAGACAGTCCAGTTCCATCCCCACAACATCACTGGCCTTACGAATGAGTTTGTTGATTCTGTTGGTGCCTGCTACCCTCAGCCTGCTGCCCCAGCACACAACAGCAAACACGATAGCACTGGCCACCACAAACTCGTAGAACATCCTCAGCATCGTCCGGCAGATGTTAAAGGACCTATGGTCTATGGTGAGTGGGGTGCTGCAGGGGTTGGTGCTGGGCCCGCAGCTCTTTCCCATTCACATTGATGATTTGGAAGAGGGGACTGAGTGTAGCATTGCAAAATTTGCTGATGACACCAAACTGAGAGGAAAACCAAATTGTACAGAGGATGTGGAGAGTCTGCAGAGGGATATCAATAGGATAAGTGAGTGGGCCAAGGCCTGACAGATGGAATACAACGCTGGTAAATGCGAGATCATCCCACTTCAGAAGGAATAAAAGAAGAGCAGATTATTTAAATGGTGAAAGATTGCAGCATGCTGTTGTGCAGAAGGACTTGGGAGTGCTTGTGCATGAATTGCAAGAAGTTAGCTTGCAGGTACAACAGGTTATTAAGAAGGCAAATGGAATGTTGGCCTTCACTGCTAGAGGGATTGAATTCAAGAGCAGGGAAGTCATGCTGCAACTTTGTGTTGGTGTGTGGCCAAGTGGTTAAGGCATTCGTCTAGTGATCTGAAGGTCGCTAGTTCGAGCCTTGGCTGAGGCTGCATGTATGTCCTTGAGCAAGGCACTTAACCACACATTGCTCTGCAACGACACCGATGCCAAGCTGCATAAGTCTTAATGCCCTTGGACAACATTGGTGGTGTCAAGAGGGGAGACTTCCATAAAAAAAAAAACCCTGCCCAGGCTTGCACCCTGGAAACTTTTCAAGGCACAAATCCATGGTCTATCGAGACTAACAGAGGCCTACTACAACTATTCAGGGTATTGGTGAGGCCACACCTAGAGTACTGTGTGCAGTTCTGGTTTCCATACTTGAGGAAGGATATACTGGCTTTGGAGGCAGTGCAGAGGAGGTTCACCAGGTTGATTCCAGGGATGAAGGCATTAACCTATGAGGAGAGATTGAGTCGCCTGGGACTATACTCTCTGGAGTTCAGAAGAATAAGAGGAGATCTTATAGAAACATACAAAATCTTGAAAGGGATAGATAAGATAGAAGTAGAATTTCTGGCATACTGATGATAGTGTCTTCCACAGTGAAGAGTAAGACGAAATACTTAGTAAGCTAGTCCTCCGTTACTACCACTCCAGCCTCATTTCCCAGCAGTCTGATATTCATTCTCTTCTTTCTTTTACTCTTAATATATCTAGAAAAAAATTCATACCCTCTTTTATATTATTGGGTACTTTACCTCCATATTTCATCTTTTCTCCCCCTCTGGCTTTTTAGTTGTTTTCTGTTGGTTTTTAAAAGCTTCCCAATCCTTTAACTTCCCACTAACTTTTGTTATATTATATGCCTTCTCTTTGCTTTTATGCTGTCTCTGACTTCCCTTGTCAGCACAGTTGCGTCCTCTTTGCTTTAGTATACTTCTTCACCTTTGGCGTGTGTCCATCCTATGCCTTCCGAGTTGCTTTCAAAAACATCAGCCTTTCCTGTTCTGTCGTCACCCCTGATAGTGTTCCCTTCCATCAACTTTGGCCAGCATTTCTCTCATGCTCTGTAATTCCCTTTACTCCACTGCAATACCAATACATCTAACATATAATACATAAGATAGAAGTAGGAAAGTTGTTTCCATTGGTAGGTGAGACTAGAACCAGGGGACATTGCCACAAGATTCAGGGGAGAAGATTTAAGACGGAGATGAGGAGAAACCTTTTTTTCCCAGAGAGTGGTGAATCTGTGGAATTCTTTACCCAGAGAAGCAGTTGAGGGTTCTTCACTAAACATATTTAAGATACAGTTAGATAGATTTTTACATTGTAAGGGGAATTAAGGGTTATGGGGAAAAGGCAGGTAGATGGAGCTGAGTTGACAGACAGATCAGCCATGATTTTATTGAATGGTGGGGCAGGCTCGATGGGTCGGATGGCCTGCTCCTTCTCCTATTTCTTAAGTTTTTATGGCTTCTACCACCGAGGGAAACAGGTATATGGCTTCACCAGCACTTGCAGGCTCTCCTTCAACACACACACCAGCCTAATTGAGAAGCATAAACTGAGTAACAGAAACATAGAAAACCTACAGCACAATACAGGCCCTGTGGCCCACAAAGTTGTGCCGAACACATCCCTACCCTAGAAATTACTAGGCTTACCTATAGCCCTCTATTTTACTAAGCTCCATGTACCTATCTAAAAGCCTCTTAAAAGACCCTATCGTATCCGCCTCCACCACCATTTATGGCAGCCCATTCCACACACTCACCACTCTCTGAGTAAAAAACTTACCCCTGACATCTCCTCTGTACCTACTCCCCAGCACCTTAAACCTGTGTCCTCTTGTGGTAACCATTTCAGCCCTGGGAAAAAGCCTCTGACTATCCATACAATCAATGCCTCTCATCATCTTTTACACCTCTATCAGGTCACCTCTCATCCTCCTTCGCTCCAAGGAGAAAAGGCTGAGTTCATTCAAACTATTCTCATAAGGCATTCTCCCCAATCCAGGCAACATCGTTGTAAATCTCCTCAGCACCCTTTCTATGGCTTCCACACTTTTCTGTAGTGAGGTGACCAGAACTGAGCACAGTACTCCAAGTGGGGTCGACCAGGGTCCTATATAGCTGCAACATTATCTCTTGGCTCCTAAATTCAATTCCATGATTGATGAAGGCCAATACAACATACGCCTTCTTTGAGCGTCCTGTGGACTCAGACCCCAAGATCCCTCTGATCCTCCCCACTGCCAAGAGTCTTACCATTCTGCCATCATATTTGACCTACCAAAATGAACCACTTCACACTTATCTGGGTTGAACTCCATCTGCCACTTCTCAGCCCAGTTTTGCATCCTATCAATGTCCCACCGAAACCTCTGACAGCCCTCCACACTATCCACAACACCTCCGACCTTTGTGTCATCAGCAAACTTACTAACCCATCCCTCCACTTCCTCATCCAGGTCATTTATAAAAATCACAAAGAGTAAGGGTCCCAGAACAGATCCCTGAGGCACTCCACTGGTGACCGACCTCCATGCAGAATATGACCCGTCTACAACCACACTTTGTCTTCTGTGGGCAAGCCAGTTCTGGATCCACAAAGCAATGTCCCCTTGGATCCCATGCCTCCTTACTTTCTCAGTAAGCCTTGCATGGGGTACCTTATCAAATGCCTTGCTGAAATCCATATACACTACATCTACTGCTCTTCCTTCATCAATGTGTTTAGTCACATCCTCAAAAAAATTCAATCAGGCTCATAAGGCATGACCTGCCCTTTACAAAGCCATGCTGATTACTCCTAATCATATTATACCTCTCCAAATGTTCATAAATCCTGCCTCTCAGGATCTTCTCCATCAATTTACCAACCACTGAGGTACGACTCACTGGTCTATAATTTCCCGGGCTATCTCTACTCCCTTTCTTGAATAAAGAAACGACATCCGCAACCCTCCAATCCTCCGGAACCTCTCCCGTCCCCATTGATGATGCAAAGATCATCACCAGAGGCTCAGTAATCTCCTCCCTCACATCCCACAGTAGCCTGGGGTACATCGTGTCCGGTCCCAGCGACTTATCCAACTTGCTGAAGAACCAGCTACAAATCTTGAAACACCCTACCCAATATCACCAGAAACACTGCAGTTGTTTCAGAATCCAGCTCACCACCATATTCTCAATGCCTAAACAGATCTCCAAAAAATGAATGAATAAAAAGGACAAAAGCAACGTAGACCGTTTTGGCAGAATAGAATTCAAACTGCACCATAACATGTACAGGAGAAGACCTACTTTACAGGGCAAAAAGAAAAATCTTAATGTTACATGTCTCCATTGTAGGACCAAGATTAGTTCAACTTCAATCCATGGACAATAATTACGAAAGCACACTCTCATACTAGTCATTATTATTGACTTTTTCAATGAGGCATATGAAAGGTCTGTGTGCAGTTTTATTTGCCATGTTTCAGAAAGAACCCAGAAGCTTTGGAAAGGCTGCAGAAGTTCACCAGCAGGTACTGAGGAGTGACATGAAAAAGTCTTATTAGCAAGTGTATAAACAACACAAAAATTAATGGGAGCTGTGTATAGTGAGGAAGTTTGTCAAAAGATACAATAGGATATTGATCAGTTAGAAATTTGGGTGAAAAATTATATATGAGGCTTAATCCTGACAAGTGTAAGGTTTTATATTTTGAGGTCAAGGGCAAGGGGAAAGTATACAATAAACAGCAGAGACCTTGGAAGTGCTAATGTACAGAGGAAACTTACAGATCCCTGACAATGGCAACAACGTGGAAAGTCACATGGTATGCTTACTTCATTAGTCAGGGCCTTGAATATAAAATTTGGGATGCTATGTTGCAGCTGTGTAAGAAATACAGTTAGGCAACATTTGGTGTACTGTGTGCAGTTCTATCTCGACATAACAGGAAGAATATGGAGAGTTTGCAGAATGTGCAGAGAAGGCTCACCAGGATGTAGCCAGATTAGCTGTAATGAGAGGTTGGACAAACCAAGGAACAACCCAAGAATAAGATAAAAATTGCAACAAAAGACTTATTTGACTGCAAAGAACGCAATTTCCTTGTTTGGTTAAATAACAATGGAATGCAAATATTCTTTAAGTCACACAAAGTACTGTTACGAAGGATGAACAACTCTGATGGGCAGAAGGGTGCAGAGTCGCCCATGCCCCCTCCCCTTTTGGAGAATCACAAATCGCTACTATTTCGATGCTGTTATCAAGGAAGTAAGAGAGACAAAGGAAATCTGCCAGGGCAGTTGTTATTGATAACAGCTCATGAAAGTTAATGAGAGAGAGACACAGCTAAGAGTTACCCAGGGTGGATCGTCTCTTAGTGACAAAAAAGTAGATTTACTGCTATTGTCTTTTGGAGAAGGATTGTTTACTTGATACTGTTCTATTCATTGAAACCCCTCAGGGGACAACCAGAGTGGTCTGGTTTGATGGGTTACATCATCCCAACCTGATTGACACCTGAGACCCCGTGAGTGGGGATAAAAGTGAGGTCTGGGGAACAACCCCTTTAGATGCACCAGGAGAAACGCTAGTGAGCATCAGAAACCCACGAGACAGGGTGGGACATCGAAGACCGAACGAAGAGTCGGTAAATTTTAACTCACAGTGTTTTATAGCGAGGCCGGTGGGGGCTTGTGTGTGTGTCCACCCTTGCCTGGGTGACGAGTCCACCATGGAAGAACGGTCTAGCTAAAGGACGGAGGGGTCATATGTGAATGGCCACAACAACAACGCATCAACGGATCAAAATCGTAAAGGAAGGTTGGCAAGATAATAGCTGTTACTGTTCACACGTTTTCTTTCTCTCTCCAACAATTGAAACACAGCGACCAACAACTACCACAGCCTGCATGAACTGAACTGAACTTTATATTTCCATCTTACAATTCATTATCCCCTAGACAATGATAGAGCTTGTTTCTTATTGATTATTATTATACCCGCACTTTTAGGTTTAGTATTGCTAACGTATATTATCTGTATATTTGCATTGATATTGTTTTGTATATTTTTACTAATAAACACTGTTGAAAATAGTACCACCAGACTCCAACGGACACTTCTATCTTTGCTGGTAAGACACCCAGTTATGGGGTACGTAACAAATTGGAGCTTCGTCTCGAGATTTGATACCAAATTGGAGGGCCAGTGAATAATGCTGTAAGTCCAGACTTTGATCTGGTTGCGTGGGTAACCAGACGGGAAACCAGCAAAGATGGACGTAGATGAATTTACCCAAAACCCGACTTTGAAGGCGCTAGAGGATGCCACAAAGACGGACTTGGTAAATATTGCGAAAGGATTAAATCTCACAGAGGTGAAGTTGTCAATGAAAAAGTGGGAGATGCAGAGGGCCATAGCTCAGTATTATATTGAGAAGGATGTGTCTTCCGCTGAGGTATTGGAACATATCCCTGAAAAGGTACCAGTTATTGGGATGGTTCAGGTAGAGTTGGAAAAATTGAGGCTGGACGCGGAAGAGAAGAAAAGGGAGCATGAATTTAGGTTAAAACAGCTGGAAGCAGAGGAAAGGGAGAAGGAAAGAGCTGAAAAGGAGAAGAAAAGAGCTGAAAAACAGAGGGAGTATGAGGAAAAGGAGAAACAGAGGCAGCATGAGCTGGAAATGGAGAAGTTAAAGCAAGAGAGAAGAGTCCCAGGGGCAGACCGAGAGGAGAGGTTTAATGTTAGTAGGGAGTTTAGGTTAGTACCTCCGTTTGAGGAGACAGATGTTGATAGTTATTTCTTGCATTTTGAAAAGGTGGCAGTGAATCAGAAGTGGCCCAGAGATCAGTGGGTGGCGTTGTTACAAAGTGTATTAAAAGGGAAGGCACAACGGGCATATATGGCGTTGTCTGTGGAGAAGTCTGAGAATTATGAGAAAGTAAAGCAGGCCATCCTTCGGACCTATGAGTTAATCCCTGAAGCATACAGACAAAAGTTCAGAGATTTAAAGAAAGTGTGGAATCAGACGTATGCAGAGTTTGCCTATGAGAAGGGTGTGTTCTTGGATCGCTGGTGTGCAGCAGAAAAGATGGAGGAGGATTTCCGGCGTTTCAGAGAGTTAATTCTGATTGAGGAATTTAAAGGTTGTGTTTCAGATGATATCCAGATGTATTTGAACAAAAAGCCGAATAAGTCTATATCAGAATTTGCCAGGTTCGCAGATGAATATGCCCTAACCCACAAGACAAAGTTTTCCTCGAATAAGAGTTACCAGAAAGACCGTAGGGACGGTAGAGAAAGCCCGCCGGCTGAGGTAGAAACTAAGCCGGGAGCTAGTGGTAAAGGTAAGGAGGAAGAAAGGCAGGCTGGCAGGAGGGTTCCTGGCTTGACCTGTTTTAATTGTGGAAAGGTTGGTCATATTGCATCTAAGTGTTTTGCTCCGAGGAAGGAGACAGGAAAAGGGAACGCAGCAGTCCCTACAGGGTGTATTGTGTTGATCAGCAAATCGACGAGAAAGGCCCAGGTAGATAAAATACAAGAGGGGCGTGAGAAATTTATTTCAGAAGGGACCGTGTCTGTGAAAGGGAGAAACTCCAGTTCCAGTGAGGATCTGGAGAGATACTGAAGCTGATCAGTCATTGATTCTCAGTAAGGTACTAGATTTTGGTCCTGAGACTGGAGAGGTAGTTTTAAGAGGTATAGGAAAAGGGACAGAAGCTGTGCCTTTGCATGGGATCATTATAAATTGTGACCTGGTATCTGGACCAGTTGAAATAGGGGTACGGTCAGAATTACCGAGAGACGGCGTGGACATCCTTCTTGGTAATGATTTAGCAGGTGGTGACGTGTGTTCAGCCATGAAGCTGACGAGCCAGCCTGTAAGTGTTGAGGACCCGCCCCTAGATTCCAAGATCTATCCCGTATGCGCGATCACTCACAGCATGTCGAGAAAGGCAGCTGAGAAAGAGACCAGTTTGAATCAGTCCAGTGTCGATTTAGCTGAGACGTTTTTACCGACCCTGTACCAAGAGGGGTTAGGGGATGGTAAAACGGAGAATAGGGAGGTGAAAGAGAGTAAAGGAGAGGAGGTAGACCTACCCTTAGCCAAGTGGGAATTTATAGAGGCACAGAGTAAAGATGAGAAACAGATAAGGCAGTTAGAAGGTCCAGGATTGGACATGGATGATCTGTCTGGCTTGACGGAACTGTTTGAAGAAGTTGAAAAATTGAAATGTGTTCCCGATAATGATATAAGGGCAGTCCTAGATGAAAAGGATGCCGTTACCTTGAAGGAGTCTGCTGGGTTAGCAGATGAAATTGTTTTAACCCGCAGGGTTGAGTTTACTCCAGATGGGAGTTGCCCAGAGAGTAACTGGGAGGATCAGGGGAACTTAGAATTTGAAAAAGGGACTGGTATGGAAAGCCTGGAAGAGGTAGATGTCCCATTTGAGTGTGTTCAAGATGTGGATGCAATGTTACTGAACCTAGTAATGAAACTCAGGAAAAGTCTGAGGTATCTGATTTAGTTGAAAAGGAATGCAGTCCTTTTGGGTCAGATGGACTTGGTTCAGTGAAGAAAGGGTTAACCTTGTTACCAGTGGGAAGTGAGAATTCTCAGTTGTTTGTGTTAGAAGGTGTGTTAAAAGTTAGTGAGGAGATGGGAGCTGGTGATGTGAATATTATTATTGAAGGAGAAGGGAAAAGTGTAGTTCCTAAATTGAATAAAGAAAATTTAAAGTCTGGATTGGTTTCAGAAGCAGTAACCAGGCTGAAGGAGCAATGGCTTGTTAACAAGGTGCCTGTGAATCAATTACAGTTTGTTTTGGAATTTAAAGATAAACAACTTGCAGATGTTAAACTGAAAACTAATAGAATGAAGGGTCCTGAACATAAAACTAATGACTTGCTTAAAAATAAAGAATTGTGTGGAAGTTCAGAAGATGGGCTAAGTTTGGAAATCATTGTTGATAAAATAACTCCTATGAAAGGAGTATGCGAAAGCCTATTCCACACTGGTGAGCAAGCTAACCACGTGAGAGTCAAATGGAAAAGAGGCAAAGGTTGACAAAATGCCACTTTAAATAACAGGATCTGGTTTTGAGGGATTTCGACTAAGCATGTAAATAATAAAGACAACACCATGGAAGATTGACTGTTGAGTTTAAAAGTAAAATAAAGATTAGTATTTGCATAAACTTTTGTAATGTACTACAGAATAATCACACATGTATTGGTTCACATTTTGTAATATACACCTAAGCTAAGATCACAACTCTTTAGTTTTGTTTTGCTGAAGGAATAAAAATAGGTGGTTATTAAATTGGAGTCTGATGCTACAGGAATTTATTAAGATACAACATATTAAAGGAAGTGATAATGTACTCGCTGACTGCTTATCTAGATGCTAAGCTGAATGTATATCTGTATTACTCTGTAGTTAAAAACTCTTTTTTATTGTGTTAGATTCTGTAATTCTGTAAGACTCTGTACTAGTTAATTTTCCCCTTTGGTGAAAATTCTTAGAAGGATGGGGGTGTTACGAAGGATGAACAACTCTGATGGGCAGAAGGGTGCAAAGTCGCCTATGCCTCCCCCCTTTTGGAAACCGCAAATCGCTACTATTTCGATGCTATTATCAAGGAAGTAAGAGAGACAAAGGAAATCTGCCAGGGCAGTTGTTATTGATAACAGCTCATGAAAGTTAATGAGAGAGAGACACAGCTAAGAGTTACCCAGGGTGGATCGTCTCTTAATGACAAAAAAGTAGATTTACTGCTATTGTCTTTTGGAGAAGGATTGTTTACTTAGTACTGTTCTATTCATTGAAACCCCTCAGGGGACAACCAGAGTGGGCTGGTTTGATGGGTTACATCATCCCAACCTGATTGACACCTGAGACCCCGTGAGTGGGGATAAAAGTGAGGTCTGGGGTAACACCCCTCAGATGCACCAGGAGAAACGCTAGTGAGCATCAGAAACCCACGAGACAGGGTGGGACATCGAAGACCGAACGAAGAGTCGGTAAATTTTAACTCACAGTGTTTTATAGCGAGGCCGGTGGGGGCTTGTGTGTGTGTCCTCCCTTGCCTGGGTGACGAGTCCACCATGGAAGAACGGTCTAGCTAAAGGACGGAGGGGTCATATGTGAATGGCCACAACAACAACGCATCAACGGATCAAAATCGTAAAGGAAGGTTGGCAAGATAATAGCTGTTACTGTTCACACGTTTTCTTTCTCTCTCCAACAATTGAAACACAGCGACCAACAACTACCACAGCCTGCATGAACTGAACTGAACTTTATATTTCCATCTGACAATTCATTATCCCCTAGACAATGATAGAGCTTGTTTCTTATTGATTATTATTATACCCGCACTTTTAGGTTTAGTATTGCTAACGTATATTATCTGTATATTTGCATTGATATTGATTTGTATATTTTTACTAATAAACACTGTTGAAAATAGTACCACCAGACTCCAACGGACACTTCTATCTTTGCTGGTAAGACACCCAGTTACGGGGTACGTAACAGTACACTGCAGATGCTGTGGTCAAATCAAGATGTACAAAAAAGCTGAATGACTCAGCAGGTCGGGCAGCATCTGTTGAAAGAAGCAGTCAACGTTTCGGGTCGAGACCCTTCATCAGGACTAAAGAAGGAGGGGGCAGGGTCCCAATATGGAGGAACAACATCTCTTATACCGTCTGGGTAGTCTCCAGCCCCTTGGTATGAACATCGAATTCTCCAACTTCTGGTAATTCCCTCCCTCTCCCTTCCCCCATCCCACCTTCACTCTGTCTCCTCTTCTAGCTGCCTATCACCTCTCATGACTCTGCCTTCTTCTACTACCCATAGTGCTTTCCCCTTAGATTCCTTCTTCATTTCTCCTGCCTATCCCCTCCCTGCTTCCCCTCCCCCACCCCTTGATCTTTCCTCTGATTGGTTTTCCACCCTCCCCCCACCTTCTTTATAGGGCCCCTGCCCCCTCCTTCTTTAGACCTGACGAAGGGTCTCGACCCGAAACGTTGACTGCTTCTTTCAACGGATGCTGCCCGACCTGCTGAGTTCATCCAGCTTTTTTGTACGTCTTCTTTAAGTAACAGATTTTCAGCTAAACTTGCTCATTAATGCTTTGGTAGAGAGGAAGAAAATTGGGTTCCCAAAGTTAAACCAAAATAAAATGACCAATATACAGATCATAAAGCATCCAAGTTGGATTGATTGATACATCACTGCTGCAGAGTAATAAATTCTAAAGTAACTTTTTTCCAGCAATTACTTGTAATAATTACTATTAGCTGACTTGTTGAAATGATGATCATAGCAGACATGAGAGTATCAACAATTTATTTCTACATAAAATATTACTTGTCACATTTACAATTGCTTGTTAATATACTTTTACTTGTAAAACCGATATGATCTCAATCCATTATGAAACCATTTTCTCTGCTAAATTAAAATGAGATATTCAAGCAGCTTTCAAATACCTTTTGATTAAATTATAACCGCTTGTGCTAAAAGGAAACCTTCCAGACTGAGTATAACTAGGGCACAGTGAAATCCCAGGACAATGACAAGCTTTCTGGGGATTCAAAGGCTTCTGTTTCAATAAAGGTTTTTACAAAATCTTTGCTTGAAATTAGGTTCAAGATTACAGCTCAATGCCAGCTTCTCAAAGGCAATTAAGAATGGGCAATTGTTTTTGGTCTTGCCAGTTAAACTGAGAAATAAAATATGTACATAAATATTAAGTGGAGGTAATGATTAAAAGGTAACAAGTTTTGATTTATTTTCTGCAGTAGGCCGCGATGAACTATTTCTGATATTAAAAATCAGCCACTAGAGATTACTAGCTTGACGTGTTTGCTTAAACTAAAAGAGAAAATGGTTGCACTTGATTCAGAAAACCTTCGAGAAAGGGTAGTAGAATACATTCAATAGTACCTTCAAAGAGACTCAGATATGTACTTGAAAAAGGACTTAATAGATGAAAGGTCTCAGCCCAAACATCGACTGTTTATCCCTCTCCACAGATGCTGCCTGCTGAGTTTCTCCAGTACTTTGCGTGCGAGTGGAATGGAAATCAGAAAAGGCCAGAACAGACATATTATTGCCTCTGTTGCTGTGTGATTCTTTGAGGACAAATAAGATGACTGATGTCAATCTCTCCAGTTAGCTTGTTCTTCCTTGGAACTGTATAAAGTTCAAAGCTCTTTTAAAGCTCTCTTTGAATACGAGAACATGATTCAGCATAATCACTATTTTATGCTCAGTAAAAGAGAAACATGTTTTATAGCCCAATTATTGCTGTTATTTTAGCAGCAGAGGTAATGGGATCAAACATTAGTGTTGCACAGATCATGTAACAATTTTGAGTGAGGAAGTTGTGTCGAAAATGTATTAATCCATTGCTAACTCTGCAGTAACAGCAACTGGATATACAATTTACTATTCAAATACAAACAAAGATACCTTGGAGTTTTTAGGCTGTAAAATAATCTACAATTCATTGCCCCTCTCCTCCTCCCTCCCCCACCCCATCAATGAATTCAAAGCTCCTACAAGCACTATGTTTGCTTCTTTTAGAATGCTACAGTCTGAGTGGTTAAGGAGATACACAGTTAAGAAGTTACACAAGCCCCAGAAGCAAGCCATTTGACCCCTCCTGAGCTTGCCAAGCAAAATCAAAACATATTAACCTAATAGTTCAACTACAGCTGTTAATTTAGCTCTGCATTTCCTACAATTTACAAAGCAGGAATGGATGCTCAACTCAAATGGTGTCTGATAATCTTAACAGTTCCCATGATACTTCATCTACAGAATTCAACATATCTTTCATTCCTTACTTCTCACACACCAAATTAACTTTCCTTTAAATACATTCATGTTATTTGCTTAAATTATTCCACAAGATAATAATTCTTCCATTCTAGCCACCCTTTAAGGAAAAGAATTGTCTTACATTCTTAATTTTATTCATTGGCAGTTACAATTTCGGACTTACCCTAAACATGGATAAAGTCCTCAATGCTCATTTGATCTGAATCAGATTACTGAAACGATCAGAGCATTGTTAATGGTGAAAAAAAAAGAAAAATCTCATGAGATTGTACTACAGTCTTCTTGGAGTGAAGAACAATTTTCTAAGAGTATTCACTCATACACACATCACCATTGAAGTTACCAGCTGTACAGACAACAGGGGCAGCGTCATTGGGTAACAGAACTGCAAAGCCAAGTAGCACAGTGAAAGAGCACGGGCGCAGGAGTCGAAACAATTACACTTAGGAAACTCCAGATCCCTACAGCAGAGAGTCTCCCTCTGGTTCAGCTAGAGGAGACAAAGCAATTACCCTCAGAAAACTCCAGATCCCTACAGCAGAGAGTCTCCCTCTGGATCAGCTAGAGGAGACAAAGCAATTACCCTCAGAAAACTCCAGATCCCTACAGCAGAGAGTCTCCCTCTGGTTCATCTAGGGGAGTCAAAGCAATTAAACTCAGAAAACTCCAGATCCCTACAGCAGAGAGTCTCCCTCTGGTTCATCTAGGGGAGTCAAAGCAATTACACTCAGAAAACTCCAGATCCCTACAGCAGAGAGTCTCCCTCTGGTTCATCTAGGGGAGTCAAAGCAATTAAACTCAGAAAACTCCAGATCCCTACAGCAGAGAGTCTCCCTCTGGTTCGGCTAGAGGAGACAAAGCAATTAAACTCAGAAAACTCCAGATCCCTACAGCAGAGAGTCTCCCTCTGGTTCAGCTAGAGGAGACAAAGCAATTACCCTCAGAAAACTCCAGATCCCTACAGCAGAGAGTCTCCCTCTGGTTCAGCTAGAGGAGACAAAGCAATTACCCTCAGAAAACTCCAGATCCCTACAGCAGAGAGTCTCCCTCTGGATCAGCTAGGGGAGTCAAAGCAATTACCCTCAGAAAACTCCAGATCTCTACAGCAGAGAGTCTCCCTCTGGTTCAGCTAGAGGAGTCAAAGCAATTACCCTCAGAAAACTCCAGATCTCTACAGCAGAGAGTCTCCCTCTGGTTCATCTAGGGGAGTCAAAGCAATTACACTCAGAAAACTCCAGATTCCTACAGCAGAGAGTCTCCCTCTGGTTCAGCTAGGGGAGTCAAAAGAGAAATACATCACCATCAACAATGGGAAAGTCAAAAATTTGAAAATGGCCCTGAACCTTGGCCTCCAATTCCAATGGGCATGGAAGCTTCCAGAAATGGCCTTTTGTGGTCTGGCCTACAATAACTCGATGTATTAATGCCAAAGGCTCAGGTGTCATTACTGCAGAAATAAAAATTACATGAAGCTTGACCTTAAGATGCCACTCAAAGAGAATGTAAGCTATAGAAGGCCATACACAAAATGGTGGAGGAGCTCAGCAGGCCAGGCAGCATCTATGGAAAAAAGTACCACTGACGTTTCGAGCAGAAACCCTTCCGCTGAGGAGTAGCTTTGAGAGGTGGGGGAAAGGGAGAGAGAAATACCAGGCAACAGGTGAAATTTGGGAGGGGGAGGAATGAAGCAGAGAGCTGGGAAATTGAATGATGAAAGAGACAGAAGGCCATGGAAGAAAGAAAAAAGTGGGGGGAAGAGCACCAGAGGGAGGTGATGGGTGGACAAGGAGATAACATGGGAGGGGGACAAGGGGATGGAAAATGGTGAAGGGGGGAGGTTGGCATCACTGGAAGTTTGAGAAATTGATGTTCATGCCATCAGGTTGGAGGCTACCCAAATGGAATGTAAGGTGTTGTTCCTCTAACCTAAGGTTGGCCTTATCCCGGCAGTGGAGGAGACCATGGATGGGCATATCAGAATGGGAATGGTTAGTGAAATTACAATGGGTGGCCACTGGGAGATCCCGCTTTTTCTGGTGGACGGAGTGAGCATACAGGTCCATTCCAGGAGGCAGGGAGACCACAACCCAGTTGTAAAGCTCCTCATCTTTGGAATAAGCATCACGATCAAAGCTAATTCAATGAGGCCTTTAGAGGCCTTAAGAGACTTCACTGTCCGTGATATGCTATCATTATCTTTCCTCTACAGCAAGGATTCCTGACCTGGGGTCCATGGACACCTCAGTTAATGGTAGGGGTCTACAGCATAAGAAAGGTTGGGAGCCCCTGCTCTAAAGACTAGCCAGCCACTGAAGTGTCAATACTGGCTAAACCTCCACACTAGTGAATTGAGTGAGAAATCATCTTTTGCCCTGGTGGACACAAGGTTCTGCCCTCATTTCCCTTGCCTACTTTGAAGTACATTAATTCTGCCTTGTGTGCAATGTAAATGCAATTCCAAAAGAGACCAAGATTAGAATCAGGCTTGTACCATTAATACATGTCATGTAGTTACCGTAGATTCCGGACTACAGAGCGCACCTGATTAAAAGCCGCTGGCTCTAATTTTAGAAATAAAATCATTTTTTTAATTGTAAAGGCCGCATCGGATTTTAGGCCGCACCGGATTTTCGGCCGCAGGTGTCCCACGTTGTAATATGAGATATTTACACAGAAAGATATTACACGTGAGGATTTTTTTAACTTTTAATTAAATCCATATGGTAACAAAAACAAATACATATTGCAAATGCTTTTTTTCGAACCGTGCCCGTACGCGGCTACTTTTAAATATACGTTGCGTATACTTCTTTACTGAACAACATTCCAATATCTCCTAACGACTGGTAAAAAAATATATATATTGCAGCCTACCAGGAAAAGTTATTGATACCTTTAACTTAAAAGCAGAGTTCGCTCAGATCCAAAGCCGCTCGCGTAATGCGCTCCCTCCCTCCGTCCCGTTTCATTGCAAACCGGCATTTTCCCACAAGACACCGCGAAACCGGGTGTGACGTCATAGCATCCCGCGATGTAGTACAGAAAACAAATATAGTTTAAACTAAGTAGGCAGCACAATGCTTCGAGTGTTTTCCATGTTGATGAGGGTGAGTACAAATGACTGATTTACAATAATTTAATTGTGAAAGTGCGCTTGATTTATCGTACAATTTCATTGGACCTCTGTGAACTACTCATCAATTTTATTGGTGTACTGTTACGAGGCAAAATGTTTACGAGGCGGCATGAAAAAAATCATGCATTAGCCGCTTCGGATTATTGGCCGCAAAGTTCAAAGCTGTTCAAAATGTGGGAAAAAAGTAGCGGCTTAAAATCCGGTATCTACGGTAGTTGTTTTGTGATAGCAGTAGAGTGCAAGACATAAAAATTACTATAAGTTATTATACCAAAAAGTGCAAGAGAACAAGGTCGTGTTCATGATTCAATCAGAAATTTGGTGGCATAGGGAAAGAAGCTGTTCCTAAAATGGTAAAGTGTGATTCTTCAGGCTCCTATACCTCCACCCCGATGGTAGTAACATCAAAAGGGGCAAGTCCCGGATGATAAGGGTCTTTAATAAAGACTGCCATCTTCTTGTAGCGCATCTCTTGAAGATATCCTCTATGGTAGGGAGGGTTGTGCCATGATGGAACCGGCCAAGTGTGTAACATTGTACAATATTTTGTGGTATCTCAGTGATAGGGCTTTCCCTCTTAAAGTTAACGTAACAATTGCATGGGATCAGACAAATATCCTGCAAATGAAAGGATCAGGAACAAAAAACTGGAAGAATTCAGCAAGTCAAGCAGTTTCTGTAGAGAAAAGAGATGCAAACTGATGCTTTGTGCCAAGACCCTACACCAGGACTGAAGGGAAAGAGGAAAGATTGCCAGTATGTAGAAAAATGGGGAGGGTTTGAAGCTGATAGGTGACAGGTAAGACGAAGTGAGGGGAGGGGATAGAAATGACGAAAAAAGATAGAAGTAAATAAGGTGAAAGGTGAGTGTTTGCAGGAAGGGGAGAAAAAAGGGGCAGGAGGAAAGGCAGTGGGGAAGGGGAACTGTGGTCTTCTTGAACAAGTCTGCTTAAATGACTGCAAGAAACAATTAATAACCAATACTATAACTCTTGTAAACACTCCATCCCTTAACTCAATTGACTTGATGGAGTCAATGTTCATTATTACAAATACATGATTCTGGATTATCATCATGATAATTAATCCGCTACTATTACTGACTAAATTTTCTTCATCATCAATAAGGAATATTTAGTTGGAAGGGCTAACCTTTTTAGTCATTTTACAAAATAACAACACAAAAAAAAACTCTGATTGCTATACTGATGACAGATTTACGACGTTATTGCTAATTCAAGATTCAAAGAATTTAACCTTACTTAATGTCATTCCCAGTACACAAGCGTAAGGAGAACAAAATGATTGTTACTCCAGATTTGATGCAGTACAAAAACACTAAAGGTAAAGAACATAACAATTTTTAAAAGCACACAATAAATAGAAATACACAAGATATCTTAGATTAATTGTATTTCCACAAAGTGACGCTAGGCTGTACATAAACTGACTAACAGCAAATAATAATGCAGTAGTGTAATTAGTGGGTGAAAGTGTAGATTAGCTTTACTGCTTGTGAAAAGTAACTGTTTTTGAGTCTGGTGATCCTGGCATGGATGCTATGTAGCCTCCTCCCTGATGAGAGTGGGGCAAACAGTCCATGAGCAGGGTGTGTGGGATTCTTCACGATGTTACTGGCCCTTTTCTGACACCTTTCAGTATATATGCCCTTGAAGGTGGGTAGCTGGTGTCAGTAATGCATTGAGCAGTTTTGAGTACCCATTGTCGAGCCTTGCTGTCTGCTGCAAGACAGTTTCCGTACCAAGTAGTGATGCAGTTTGTTAGGATGTTCTCTACAGCACATCTGTATAATGATATGTGTATGCATGTGCAAAGTCCAGCTCTCTTCACCCTCCTCAGAAGATAACGGGATTGGTGAGCTTTCTTGTCTGTGTAATGAAACATAGTGATAACCAAGGGAAAAAAGAATGAACTTCTCTGAATAAAACAGCAATAATGGCAGAAATGGCAGTTACATTGTTGAGCTGTAAAATATGGAAGCTTGCAGATAGAATAGGGTCAATATGCTTCTGAAAACAAATGACAAAATTTGGGTCCTAATGGAGGAAAGACCAATGGACTCATATCCAAATAGAGTAAGGTGATACAACTACTACTAACATTTCCACACTCCGAGAAAGATTATGACTATCCCCCCTGTATTTGCCTCTCATTCAGTACTGTGGAAAAGTCTTCAGCAGCCTAGATTTTTTTAATATACATTTTGTTTTAAATATTTATTTGTTGTCTTCTGCATTAGTGTCAGCAGAAAAGAGCAAATTTTAGATTTCCAAACATTCATTTTTGAAAAAAAATAATTACAGATTGTTTTGTGTTTTGTTGAAGAAGATAACATTAAGTAATAGAACATCTTCCAATTAAAAACTTGATTACTTTGTAGGCATGTAGCCCAGTTATGATTAAACAAAGATAACAAACAGGTGTTACTGATCAATGACATAATGAGTTGAATGAACCAAAATGATTAACTGAAACAGAAACAGGTGTAGAAGGAATCAAACTGGGCATAGAACAACCAAATAGGTGAGGGTGTGGCAAATGTAACAGCTGAACCTTCAAATCATCAATTCTTACACCACGGCAAGAGTGAGCATAGCAACAAGACACAAGTTGGTCATCCTGCATCAGCAAGGTTCAAAATACATTACCAAAGTATACTATATACAACCTTGAGATTCATCTCCTTACAGGCAGCCACAAAAAAAAAAGAAACCCAAAAGAGTCCCCACAGGTTTGGTGATCTGGTTAGAATAGAATCCATAATGCTGAGAAGTACAAGCAGATTTTCATTCATCATGCAATACACTCAGGAAGGCCCCTGATTGATCCTAATTTTATTCTCCAGCAGGACATTGACCCCAAACACTGGGCCAAGGTCATAAAGACCATAGCATATAAGAGCAAAATTAGACCATTTGTCCATCGAATTTGCTTCACCATGGCTGACCCATTTTCCCTCTCAACTTCAATCTCCTGCCTTCTCTTTGTATCCCTTCATGCCATGACAAATCAAGAATCTATCAACCTCTATCTTAAATATACCCAATGGCTTGGCCTCCACAGCCACCCATGTCAAAATTGCACAGATTCACCACTCTCCGGATAAAGATATTCATCCTCATCTCCATTCTAAAAGGATGGCCCTCTATTCTGAGGCTGTGTCCTCTGGTTTTAGACTCACCATAAGAAACTCTATCAAGGTCTTTCAACATTCGATAGGTTTCAATGAAGGTACTCCTCAGTATTCTGAATTCCAGCGATTAGAGGCCCAAAGCCATCAAACGCTTCTCATATAACAAGCCTTTCAATCCCAGTATCATTCTCGTGATCCTCCTTTGAACCTTCTCTAATGTCAGCACATCCTTTCTTAGATAAGGGGCCCAAAACTAATACTCTAAGTAAGGCCTCACAAATTTTGTCATTTGTTTTCAAATTGTAAAGTCTCAACATAACATCCTTGCTTTTACATCCTCATCCTCTCAAAATCAATGCTAACATTGTCTGCAGAAAAGGAGGAAGTCATGGAGAGATTGTCTACAGAGTCTCTGTGGGTGGAAGTTAGAAACAAGAAGGGGTCAATAACTCTACTGGGTGTTTGTTTTTTAGACCACCCAACAGTAACAAGAGCATCGATGAGCAGATAGGGAAACCGATTCTGGAAAAGTGTAATAATAACAGGACTGTTGGGATAGGAGATTTTAATTACCCAAATATTGATTGGCATCTCCCTAGAGCAAGGGATTTAGATGGGGTGGAGTTTGTTAGGTGTGTTCAGGAAGGTTTCCTGACACAATATATAGATAAGCTTACAAGAGGAGAGGCTGTACTTGATCTGGTATTGGGAAATGAACCTGGTTAGGTGTCAGGTCTCTTAGTAGAAGAGCCTTTTGGAGATAGTAAACATAATTCTATCTCCTTTACATTGGAGAGGGATAGGAACAGACAAGTTAGGAAAGTGTTTAATTGGAGTAAGGGGAAATATGAAGTTATCAGGCAGGAACTTGGAAGCATAAATTGGGAACAGATGTTCTCAGGGATATGTACAGCAAAAATGTGGCAAATATTCAGGGGATATTTGCATGGCGTTCTGCATGGGTACATTCCAATGAGACAGGGAAAGGATGGTAGCGTATAGGAACTGTGGTGTACAGAGACTGTTGAAAATCTAGTCAAGAAGAAAAGCTTACAAAAGTTTCAAAAAAACTAGGTAATGATAGAGATCTAGAAGATTATAAGTCTAGCAGGACGGAGCATAAGAATTAAATTAGGAGAGCCAGAAGGGGCCATGAGAAGGCCTCTGCAAGCAGTATTGAGGAAAACCCCAACGCATTCTACAAGTATGTGAAGAGCAAGATGATAAGATGTGAGAGAATAGGGCCAATCAAGTGTGACAGTGGGAAAGTGTGTATGGAATCGAAGGAGATAGCAGAGATACTCATTGAATACTTTGCTTCAGTATTCACTATGGAAAAGGATCTTGGCGATGGTAGGGATGACTTACAGCAGACTGAAAAGCTTGAGCATATAGACATTAAGAAAGAGGATGTGCTGGAGCTTTAGGAAAGCATCAAGTTGGGTAAGTTGCTGGAACCAGCTGGGATGTACCCCAGGCTACTGTGGGAGGCAAGGGATGAGATTGCCGAGCCTCTGGCAATGATTTTTGCTTCATCAATGGGGACAGGAGAGGTTCTGGAGGATTGGAGGGTTGCGGATGTTGTTCCATTATTCAAGAAAGCGGGTAGGGATAGCCCAGGAAATTATAGACCAGTGAGTCTTAATTCAGTGGTTGGTAAGTTAATGGAAAAGATCCTGAGAGGCAGGATTTATGAACATCTGGAGAGGCATAATATGATTAGGAATAGTCATCATTGCTTTGACAAAGGCAGGTCATGGTTTACAAGCCTGGCCAAATAGCCATCAATTCCGTCATTCAAGTCATATAATGTAAAAAGAAGCAGTCCAAATACCGCTGTGAAACACCACCAGTCACCAGCCAGAAAAGCTGCTTTAATTCCCACTCTTTGCCTCCTGTCAATCAGCCAATGCTTTATCCATGCTAGTATCTTTCCTGTAATACCATCGGGTCTGAACTTTTTAAGCAGCCTCACGTGTGGTACCTTGTCAAAGGCCTTCTGAAAGTCCAAGTACACAACACCCACAATTCTCCTTTGTCTATCATGCTTGTTATTTCTTCCAAGAATTCCAATAGATTGGTCAGGCAAGAGTTTCCATTAAGGAAACCATGCCAACTATGGTCTATTTTATCATATGCCTCCAAGTACTGAAGTCCCATCCGAAGTCAAACCAACTGGCCTATAATGTTCTTTCTTCTGCTTTTCTCCCTTCTTGAAGAATGGAGTGACATTTAGAATTTTCCATTCCTCCAGAACCATGTTAGAATCAAATTATTCTTGAAAGATAAATTCTGACCTCCACAATCTCTTCAGCCACTTCTCTCAGAACGTTGGGGTTTATACCATCTGGTCCAGGTGACTTATCCACCTTCAGACCTTTCAGCTTCCCCTAGAAACTTCTTCCTAGTAAGGGTATCTTTGCACACTTCTCCTCCCTGACACTCTCAACTTCTGGCAGGCCACTAGTGTCTTCCACTGTGAAGACTGGTGCAAAATACTTATTCATCTGCCACTTCCTTGTCCCCTATTACTACCTCTCCAGCATCAATCTCCAGGGGTCCAATATATACTCTCACTTCTCTTTTACACTTAATGTATCTTAAGGAACGTTTGGTATCCTCTTTAATACTACTGGTGAAACCCGGTTTCCCTGGGCTGCGACATCTAGGTCCGGTCCCGCCAAATCCGTGAAATTGAGACGGCTCTCCCACCCCGGTTTGTGTGGATGCTGTGTAATTTGCTACCTTGTTCCAACTCAGTGCCAAGGAATAACAGACAGCACACTGCATACAGTTAAAGGAATATTTATGAATCTTAACGTAACTAAAGGGTTAGTAAAGAACAGAAAAAAAGAGCCCATTATAATTAAAATATGCACAAGTTGGAGCCCAACTCTTCCACAAGTCATATTGACAGATCCTCAGTAGACTCCTCTTGCTCCATTGAATCATTGACTCCCACCAGGTTGAATCGTATGACTGGTCTTCCAGCATCTTCTCTCTTTATATTTCTAGCTTATCTTCATATTCTATCTTTTCCCTCCTTATGACATCTTTAGTAGCCTTCTGTTGGTTTTTAAAAGCTTCCCAATCTTCTAACTTCCCACTAATTTTTTTCTCTATTATATGCCCTCTCTTTGGCTTTTATGTTGGCTTTGACTTCTCATTTGCCACAGTTGTGTCATCTTTCCTTTAGAATACTTCCTCCTTAGGATATCTCTATCCTGCACCTTCTGAATTGCTCCCAGAAATTCCAGCCATTGCTGCTCTGCCATTATCTCTGTTAGTATCTTTTTCCCCCCTATCAATTTTGGCCAGCTCCTCTCTCATGCCTCTGTAATTCCCTTTACTACACTGTAATACCGATACATCTGACTTTAGCTTCTCCTTCTTGGAGAGTGAATTCATTCATATTATGAACACTGGCCCCTAAGGGTTCCTTTACCTAAGCTCTCTCATCAATTCCAGTTCTTTGCAAAACACCCAATCCAGAATATTTGATCCCCTAGCAGGGTCAACCATGAACTGTTCTAAAAAGCCATTTGCAGGTATTATACAAACTCCCCGCTTGGGATCCAGCACCAGTCTGGTTTTCCCAATCTACCTGCATACTGAAATTTCCCAAGACAATGGTAACATCAAGGACAAGATGGCGGCGTGATGCAGCTTGCAGCGGCCACTCTGGAGCTGGTATCTATTATTTGTTAAGCGGGGTGCCATGTGCAATCCTAATCTGATGAAAAATGGACGTGGGAGCACGGAGGAACATCTGGAAATCTCCAGAAAGGCCCACTTCATTGCTGTTGCTGCGAGGTCCGGGTCTCTGCTGAGAAGAACAGGCCCGCAGTCCTCGGGGTCGCGTTGCCGGTGGCCGTTGGCAGGAGCGTCTTAATATGCTCGGCAGAGGATGGTTCTCAGAGAAGCTGTGCCGGAGGGGATGGTCAGAGGCTCGGAGGTTCGATGGACTCGGAGTCTGCTGCAGTCGGGCGTTTTCACCGTGTGCTGTGTCTACGAGGCTGAGTCTGGCGGCACCATGGAAGTCCATAGCGGAGGTATTCCCTTCTGCCACCTGCGTGGAATGATGAGTCTATCAGGACCCTGAGGACTTGTGGAAACCGTGTGGTGGTTTCTTTCAAACTTATAGTCTTTTAACATCTTTGGACTATTTTTACTGTGCCCATGTTCTTTTTTTTTAAAATCAATTATGCTATTGTTTGCACTGTTGTAACTACATGTTGTAACTATGTGGTTTTGTAGCTTTAATTTTTGGTCTTGTTTTGTCTGGTGGATTTGAAGCTGCTTTCCGGGGAACTCTGGATTGAGGATTGCCAAACATTATGTGGATTTTCTGGTGTAGTCTGTTTTGTCATGTGCTTTTGTGATATCATTCTGGAGGAACGTTGTATGATTTTTTAACTGCATTGCATTTGTGGTTTCTAAATGACAATAAACTGAAACTGAACGGAACTGAACTGCCCTTTTGACATGCATTTTCTGTCTCCTGTCATAATTTGTATACCACATCTTTACTACTGTTCGGGAGTCCGTATACAACTCCCATCAGGGTCCTTTTACCCCTTCAGTTCCTTAACTCTACCCAAGCGATTCAACACCTCCTGACCCAATGTCATCTCTTTCAAATTATTTGATTTCATTTTTTACCAACAGAGCCACGCCACCCCCTCTGCCTACCTGCCTGTCCTTTTGATACAAAGCATATTCTTGGACGTTAAGCTCTCAGTTGTAATCTTCTTACAGCCATGATTCAGTGATGCCTATAACATCATACATGCCAATCTGTAACTGTGCTACAAGTTCATCTACCTTAATCAGTAAACTGTGAGCATTCAAATAGAACACCTTTAGTCCTGTATTCACCCTTTTCAGTTTTCTCTACCTTTTACTTTACAACTCATCCAGTTGACTGTAATTCTGCCCTAAAATCAGCCTCTCTTTGCTAACAGTCTCACTACACACTGCCCGTTTGTAAATCAACTATATCGTCCTCAGCACAATCACTCCAGTACCCATCCCCCAGCCAAATTAGTTATAGACCGTAAAGGAACTTCAGTAAAGGAATGAGAGTCAACGCCTGGATGTTTATCGTTAATAATTTTTATTTTATTGTAAGTAAGTCTTTAATCCTTGCCTAAAGTTTGAGAGTCAATGTTTTATTGTAAACATCTTTAATTTGAATAGGAACAGAGAGCCAATGCATAATTTATTGTAAATAACTTTATTTATTGTATATGGACTCAGTTTAACGAATGGTTTTTCTATGTAAATAACTTTATTTTGTAATATTTCTGAATAAAGTATTTTTGGAACAAAAAAATTGGTCTGCCTTGGGTTTAGATATAAACCAACCCTTACGTACAGGTTGTACCTTCCTCAGAAAAGATCCCAATGATCCATATATTGTATCCCTGCCCCCTGAACCAGTTCCTCAGCCTCACATTCATCTGCCAAATCACCCTATTCTTACCCTCACTGGCATGAGGTATGGGCAGCAATCTAGAGATTACAACCCTGGAAGTCCTGTCTTCAGTTTTCTACTTAGCTCCCTAAAACCTCTCTTCAGCACCTCCTCACCTTTCCTATCTATGTCACTGGTGCCGATATGTACCAAGGCTTCTGGCTGCTCATCCTCACTCTTTGTAGCTAATCTGTAATCCAAGCAACATGCGGAACCTCTTCTGCACCATTACAAGGCCTCCACACTTCCCCTAGTGTGGCAACCAGAATTGTAGACAATACCCAAAAGTGGCCTAAAGTTGTATACAACTGCCACTTGACTTTCCGATGTTTATACCCAATTTCCTGATTAATGAAAGCAAACATACCATGCATGTTCTTTATCACTCAATCCACTTGTGTTGTACTTTCACAGCTATGAACTCGCTTCCCAAGATTTCGCTATACATCAGTGCTAAGGGCCCTGCCATTTACCTCCCTTGCAGTTGACCTCTCAAACTGAAATACCTCACATGTCTGGATTTAGGGCCATCCACCATTTCTGTCCAGATTTCCAACATATATAACCTGCTGTATTCCTTGACAGCCTTGCTCACTATCAACAAAGCCAACAACTTTCATGATATCTGCATTCTTACTCATCACACCATCTCCATGTATGTAAAATAAACACAGGTCCCAGCCCTAATCCCTGTACATACCACTGGACACAAACCTCCAATCAGAGAAAGAAGTCTCCACCACTATCCCCTAACTACCACTACTACTTTTTAAGCCTATCATCCCTACTGGGGGCATAGACCACTGACAGCAACTCACCATAATCCTCTATCAGCCCTTTGGCTTCCACTTTCACTGCACGACTTCATACGTTCCCCATACAAAGATCCTTCCTCTCTCAGGAATGAGGTTTCTGGAGCTACTATTGGTGTTTTTGTAGCTCTGGGTTTTTATTGTATAGTGTTGCTAGCCCCATACCCCCCTCATCCCTTCACAGCTAGTCTTGGGACTGCCCGTGGCATTGTTCCCAACTACCATGACCAAGAAAATGCTGTATCCATCTTACCAATTCACTATGTGACTGAATCTACTGAATCAGCCTACCACGAGAGACCTTATCAAAGGCTTTTTGTCTCAATCATCTCCATTATCTTCTCAAAATTTTCAAAACAATTTGTGAGATAATATCTCTTCTGCACAAAGTCATGCCATTATGCCATCTCCCATTTATCTAATAAGACCAAGACAATAAGACCCAAGTACAACAAGAACAGGATTAAGCATGTGCCTCTGCATGTCTCAGTAGTACTGAGATAGAGATGGTAAGAGCTTCAAGTTATTGATAAACAAAATCAATAAATTGTTTTGGCCCAACTACATCAATACTTTGGCAAGAAAGGACACTAATGCCTTTACTTTCTCAGATGCCTAAGGAAATCTGCCATTTCTTCATTGGGCTTCACCATTTATTTTATAGATACACCATGGAAAGCATCGTACCCAGATCTATCACAAACAAGAAAATCTGCAGATGCTGACAATCCAAGCAACCTACACAAAATGCCGGAGAAACTCAGTAGGCCAGGCAGCATCAACAGAAATGAGAACAATCAATGTTCCGGGCTGAGACCCTTCATCAGGCCTGGAGAAAAAGAGTCAGCGTTAGAAGGGAGGCGGGGGGGGGGGGGGGGGAGCAGGCAGGAAGAAACACAAGGTGATAGGTGAAACCAGAAGGGGGTAGGGGTGAAGTAAGCATTGGGAAGTTGATTGGTGAAAGAGAAAAAGGGCTGGAGAAGGAGGAATCTGATAGGAGAGGATGGAGAGTCATAGAAGAAAGAAAAGGGGGAGGATCACCAGAGGGAGATGATGGGCAGGTAAGATAAGGTGAGAGAAGGAAAAGGGAATGGTGAAGGGGTTGATGAGGGTGTTGGGGAGTGCATTACTAGAAGTTCCAGAATGCGGTCTTCATGCCATCAGTTTGGTGCTACCCAGACGGAATACAAGGTGTTGCTCCTCCAACCTGAAATGTGACCTCGTCGCAGCAGTAGAGGAGGTCATGGACCAATATGTCGGAATAGGAATGGGGAGTGGAATTAAAATGGGTGGTCACTGGGCAATCCCACTTTTTCTGGCGGATGGAGCATAGGTACTTGGCAACACAGTCTCCCAATCTACATTGGGTCTCGCTGACGTACAGGAGGCCACACCAGGAACTCACTACCAATCAGAGCCCCAAACAGTCCTTCCAGGTGAGGCGACACTTTACCTGTGAGTCTGTTGGGGTCATATACTGTTTGTTGCTCCCGGTCTGGCCTCCTGTATATCAATGAGTCCCAACATAGATTGGGAGACCACTTCACCAAGCATCTACACTCCCTCTGCCAGAAAAAGAGGGAACTCCTGGTGGCCACACATTTTAATTCCATTTCCCATTCCCATTCTGACATGTCAGTCTATGGCCTCCTCTACTGTTGTGATGTGGCCACACTCAGACTGGAGGAGCAACACCTTATATTCTGTCTGGGTAGCCTCCAACCTGATGGCATTAACATCAATTTCTTGAACTTCTAATAATGTCCCTCCCTCTCCTTCACCATTCCCCAATCCCATTTCCTCTCTCACCTTATTGCCTTAACTGCCCTTCATCTCCCTCTGGTGCTCCTACACCTTTTCTTTCTGCCATGACCTTCTGTCGTCTCCTATCAGATTCCCCCTTCTCCAGCCTTGTATCTCTTTCACCAAACAACTTCCCAGTTCTTTTACTTCACATCTCACCCCCACCCAGTTTCACCCATCACCTTGTGTTTCTTCCTCCCCTACCCCCGCCTTCTAACTCTGACTCATCTTCTTTCCTCCAGATGTGATGAAGGGTTTCAGCCCAAAACATCGACTGTACCATAGATGCTGCCTGGTCTGCTGAGTTCCTCCAGCATTTTGTGTGTGTTGCTATCCAGATATGTCACAGTTTGGTAAGGCAATTGCTCTGCCCAAGACTACAACAAAACTACAGAGTTGTGGACACAGTGCAGTCCACCACGAAAATGAGTCTCCCTCCATAGATTCCGTTTATACTTCTAACTCCTTCAGAAAAGCAGCCCCCATAATCAAAGACTCCCCCAACCCCAGATATTCCCTCTTCTTTGCCCTTGCTTTGAGCAGAAGGTAAATAGCTTAAAAAAACACCAATAAGCTTCAGGATGCCTTTATCTACTGTTATAAGACACACAGACAGATCCCTTGTATGTTAAATTTTAGCTCATCTTCACAATCTACTGCACCATGATCTTAATGTCTGCCTGCACTTTCTCTAAAACTGTAACACTTCATTCTACATTCTGTTATTGCTTTTCCTTTGTACTACCACAAATGTATTTATTTTTTAAATTATCTATGGATGGTTTAATCACTATATCTTGGTACATATGACAATAAGTGGTTGGGAAATGTGTTGGCACGTGTCCTAGTGGATAAGGCATCAGTCAAGTGATCTGAAGGTCACTGGTTTGAGCCTCAGCTGAGGCAGCGTGTTGTGTCCTTGAGCAAAGCACTTAACAACACATTGCTCTGCGACAACATCGGTGCCAAGCTGCATGGGTCCTAGTGTCCTTCCCTTGGACAACATCGGTGGTGTGGAGAGGGGAAGGCTCGCAGCTTGGGCAACTGCCGGTCTCCCATACAACCCTGCCCAGCGGCGCAAATCCATGGTCTCACGAGACTAACGGATGCCTATAAAGGTTGGGAAATCATTGGAGAAGATCCTTAAGGTAGGATTTACTTACATTTAGAAAAACTGGGATTGCTGTAAGAACTTAGGATTTGGCTAGAAAAACAAATATGAATCATATTTGATGCAGTTTAAGTTTTGTTGAACTACAGTGAATCCTTAAAACAGAAGAAAAACAATGAAACATCAATAGAACTGGTGAAAATAAAGAGGTCTAGATTTTAAAATACTATATAATAATGAAAAATATTCTTTGTCACAACTGTGCCACAAAAAGTTGAGATTCAGCTGTTTACTCAATGTAAAATCTATAACCTCAATCTGTCAGAGGCATATGTACATCTCAAAAATTAGAAAAATGAATTCATAAGCAACATGTTATCTAACATACCTCAATTTAATACTGCATCATAACCAAATGGTTTAAATGTAAATTAGGATTTTAATCACATTTCCCATAGCAAATGTTATGCAACATATTCTCAAATTGCTGTATCATGTAGCTTTTTTTAGAAATATATTAGCAAATTTTGTTAAGAATGTCACGGTTGAAGAAATGGAAAGTTTAATTTATTGCCACTATTGCCAGCATCATGCGTTCCCAGTTTATGATTCTGCATACATAGCAACAGGAATGTGTCAGTGAGCCCTTCAAATCATGAAAAACATTTAAACTGATCATGGCTGTTTCCATTTTCCCAAACCTCAGTTTAGATTTTGATGATCTTAAGTAATCAAAATCTACTGCTGATAGTCTTGAGAGCTCAAACCAACTCAGCAGCTATCAAATGCAATGGACTTGATCTAAAATCCTGCCAATTACCATTGGCTTTAATTAACAAAAGAGCTATAGCTAACAAACAGCTAATGCTGACTTTTTTTTCATCCGGTTTCCAACATCTGCACTACTTTGGCAGTCCAGAAGAAATGCACACATTGTTTTTGGGCATAAAACAGGTGTGATGCTCAAGTTCAGGATCTAAAATTCTCAGCAGTGGTGCAGCCTACAGCATGTTTATTTCTACTTTCCTAAGCTATTTCTGTCCAAAAGTAGAAATCATTGAGAGTTAACTTAATTAAGTATACAAGTGTGCAATGTTCCTATTTCCAAGCCTTGCAAGTTCCATAAAAAGCAGGGTGGCACACATACACTCTGCAAGAACTAACTAACCTTTCCAGTTCTACAGTGCGTTCCACACATTCATTTTTTGAGATGTAGAAACCTAAGGATGCTCATTTTATGACCGTCTATAAAGGTATTTTAGTTGATTTTACTCAGTTGACTAAAGATCACCTGAATCAGGGTAGTGTGCCCCATGTTATCAATCTATCGATGAATGAAAAACAGCCAAATTATTATTATATCTCCCCGTTTGCAGCACTGCAGTTTAAGAGGGCTGTTACTTTTTTGCTGCCATGATAGGTTTTGTATAAGGTATTGGTTTATAGAATAAAACAGTACCCACAGGGAGACTCTTCACCCCACAACATTGTGTTGCACAAAAATTAAGTAAATGCCTTACCAAGCTAATCCCTTCTGCCTATATAGTGCCAGAATTCTTCAACATTCATGCGCCTGTCTATGAGATTTTTAAACATCTCTATTGTATTTGCCTCCGCCGCTACCCCTGGCAGCACGTGCCAGGCACCCACCATCATAATTTTAGACCACTTTAATCAAGTCTCCAGCACTGCAGAGAAAACAACCCAAGTTTGTCCAGTCTCTCCTTTTAACACACACTAGCTAATCCAACAGTATCTTGGTAAACCTCTTCTGCACCCTCTCCAGAGCCTCCACATTTTTCCCATAATGGAGTGACCAGAAATGAATGCAGTACTCCAGCTGCAGCCTAACTGGAGTGTTATAAAGCTTCAATGTATTTTCCTGACTCTTGAACTCAATGTCAAGCTTATTGTCACGACACTCTCAATGGTGCCCCTATAAAGTTCAGTTAAGACGGGGGGGGGGGAGCAAAGCCTCTCTTGCCTCAGTCTCGCTAGGAAGTGGAAGCGCTATTGTGCCTTTTGTTCAAGGAGGTGATATTGTTCAGGGCTTCAAATAATAAAAGCAGATTTTTTTTTTAAACCAATTGATGCCTCTTATAAGCCACTATGGGACAGTAACCAGCTGATATTAAAAATTAATAGTTACTTTAAGTCTGAATCTAACAGTACAATTACTGTGCTAGCTGACTATGGATCAAGCAGACAGCAAGCTCACTGGGATACAGCATGTTAGAATTGTTTTAAGTTTGAAACTTGAAAAGAGTTATTTCAGTAAAACTGCAACTTTAAAAGCAGTAGGAGAACTTTGGAGAGCAAGGATCATAAAGCATTAAATAATTTCAGAAGCTACAGGTGAAGTGCAGTAATTGTCAGTCCAGGTAACTGCACTTGAAGTTTGTCCACTTAAAACAATTAATTTACAATAAAATATTTTTTGACTTTCTTCATTAAATGTAATTACCAATGTAGCAATACCTCTTTTAAAGAAAGGTCATTATAAAGTACAAGTTTGTGTGTCCAAGTGGAAATGGAAGCAGTATATTTAACATGAAGAGAATCATATAAAATTACATTCAGAACTACCATGAAATAGAAAATATATTTATGGATGCCTTGCAATGTAGACTTTTCAGCTCTGTATTCAATTGTTTAATATTTGATTGTTTCAACTCTTTCACTGGACCACAGTAGCTTAAAAATAGAAGTCCTTGTATACTTAAAATTCCAAATACTAAAAAAAGTAACATTTTAATAGCTCAGGACTGAAACATTCCTTCAATTTAAGATGCAGTGTGGATTTAGATTATAATTAGTTACTAAGTACAAGTTATTCATAAAATGATAATTTATTCATCAATAACACTAGATTTGTTTAACATAATTACTGCTCTGAAAGCAAATCAAATGAAATCTAGAAACTACACTGCCAAACACTTTCACTTTAATTTTGTTTCAAACGTATTCATTAATTAAATCATTTTGTCCAAATTAAAAGCTATTTTTTTTCTATTACTTACTCAAAATGAAACACTGTAAATATCAGAAGTCCTGCCAGTCTCCCCAGTAGAGGTTAAGCCACTGTTTACACAAACCAACACTGGACCCGTCTTGTTTTCCTTGTTTTTTCTACACCTGCTGCATTAACAAGTTGATAAACTCATAAAGGGTCAGAGTTGTATATATAAAAACAAATTTAAAACTTCACAATTATTGGATTGCTCTTAAAATTGAGCCTGGCATCGATATAATTAAAATTAATGTACTGCTTCAACTAAATATTTCAACTGAGGCAAACTACTGACATGAGACGTGCTTATACAGTATTACTCAGGAAGTTGTAAAGGCAGCATGGTCCAGCCACTGCATCTTCAAGAGTACCACTTATTCCTCTTCTTTTTCATCATCTCTCCCTCCCTTACCGTGCAGCCCGGAGACTTCGGCAACCGGGTTCCCCGTCAATCCAAAGCCGTGGACAGCCTGACACTCTGCTGCTCTGGGGAAGCCGCGCATCCGTCACTATGGAGGCAGCGACTGGCCCTCGTCGGCAGGGAAAGAGCTGACGCGACTACCGAGGATGGAGGGGATCACGCCATCTGCAGGCCTGGAGAGCCGCTCACGCCGCATCTGGTACCCCGTGATTGTATCCGGCCTCTGTATGTTATTCTCCATTCCCACTCGCATTAGAGTTGTGCAAGAGAGAAAAAAAGAATAAAGGGGTGAGGATTAAGCTGGGGAGGTTGTTTGGAAACTGGTAGAGGTTTAGAATGAGCGAGGCAAAGGTCCAGATTTCTCTCATCATTCACTGACACTCCCCACACAGATATGTTCTCATAATTTGGTGGATTGGAGGGAAAAACAGGAAGCTTGGTGTTTAATACTGAGGCACAGACGTACTTCAGGATGTGGCGATGGGTATGAATGATTGGTTTCTTAAAGGTGTGTGATCTCCAACCCAAGTGTAAAATGTTCCAAATCCTGAATTCTTCATGTGGGAAGTGATCCTGTCAGAAGTATGGTGGATAAATATTGCTATTTCTGCTGGTTTTCAGTGTTTTCTTTAACCACAAAGCCATCCTTAACCCAATTCAGCTGCCAAATTTTCCAAAATCTGAGAAAGCTGGCTGCAGCAGAAAACACAAAAATCACATTAAATCTGAAGTTAACAGCCTCAATAAAACATTGGCCTCTCATTGTCTTACCTCTGTTCAACTCAAAACTGGTTGGACCTACAATTAAGATTTTTACAGTATTACTATTATGTTTAATTTGTTAATCCGTAATATGAGTGACTATATCACAAAAGGAGTTACTGATATATAATGATAAATCCTAGAGTGATTCAATCATTATATTTTCTATGCTATGGAATAATGGGACCATGTATACAATGAAAAAGAAATGTGAATAATGCGGCCTGGATAAGGTCCCTTAAGCCCAACAAGTGAATGCCAACCACTGTGCCCACTCAGCTAGTCCCAACTGTCTACATTTAACCCTCTCTAAGCCCCGTCCCTCCATGTACCTGTCCAATTGTTCCTTAAATGACACTATTGCACCTGCCTCAACCACTTATTCTGACAGTTGGTTCCCTATACTCAGCAACTTTTGTGTAAAAACGTTGCTCCTCAGATCCCTTTTAAAACATTTTCCTCTCGTCCTAAACCTATGCCTCCTCGATTTTGTCTCCCTTACCCTTATCTATGCATCTCATAATTTTAAACATTTCTGTAAGGTAACCCCTCATTCTTTTGCTTCGAGGAATAAAAACCTAGCCTGTCTAACACCACCCTATAACTCAGCCCTTCTAATCCTGTCAACATCCTTGTATATCTTGTCTGGACTCTTTCCAATTTAACCACATCTTTCTATAATATAGTGACCAAAACTGTGTTCCAGTTGGGGCCTCACTAATAGCTTAAGCAACTACAACAAAATGTCCCTATTTCTGGACTCAGTGCAATGACTGATGAAGGCCAGCATGCTAAACACTTTTTTTAACTACTGCGTCCACCTCTGCCACTGCTTTTAATGAACTATGCACTGATATTCCTAGGTCCTGTTCCTTAACACTTCTTAATGCTTTACCATTCATTGTACAAGTCCTACACTAGTTTCACTGTCCAAAATGCAACACCTCACACTTGTCCACATTCAAATCCATTTGTCACTCCTCCACCCACTTCACTAATGGATCAAGATCCCCTGTGATCTACAATAACTTTCTTTGCTATCAACAACACCTCCTGAAGTCATGTCATCCACAAACTTGCTGATGAACTCTTGTGCATTTACAACCAAATAATTTATATAATAAGGGTCCTAACATTGACCCCTGCAGCACACTACTCATTACCAGCCTCCATTCTCAGAAACATCCTTCAACCACTACCCTCTGTTTCCTACCTCTGGAAGGCTGCAGATAATATTACCTCCTTGATAATATGAATGTCCTCCAAAACATCTTCATATGATTCCTTATCTCTTGAGCAAAGAAGATTTTCCACTCATTAAACATCAAAGAGAAACATATGTTTAAAAATATCCACCCATTTCCTAGGGCTCAGGATTTACACTGCCCTGCTGATCTTTAAGGGGACCTGCTCTCTCTCTCTCTAGCTCCCCTTTCTCTCTTATTATAGCTATAGAGCCTTTTTGGAATTTTCCTTAACCATACCTGTTTGATTCATCTCATACCCTCTTTCTGCCCCCCTGATTCCCCTCTGAAGAATATTCTTCATCTTTTTATAGTCACAAAGGGATTCACTCAACCCCAACTTCCTAAATCCTAAATCCAATATATGTTTCCTTCACTCTCTTGACCAGAGCCTCAAAATCTCGTCAACCAATGTTCCTTAAAGTTTCCAAGCATACCCTTCACCAAACTGGAATATGCTGCTCCTGGATATTTGATATCACACTCTTAAAAATCTGTCTCTTGCCATTTGTTCCTATCTCTTCAAATAGCCTCGTCCAATTGACTTCTAATAGATCCTGTCTAATTCCCCCCGAATTAGCCCTGCCCCAGTTTAGGGCCCTAACCTGTCGACCTGTCCTATCCTTTTCCATCACTATCTTAAAACTAATAAAATAATAGTCACTAGATTCAAAGTGTCCCCTGACTGCCCTGCCTTGTTCCCTAACAGGAGATGCAATATGACACCCTCCCAAGAAAGGTCCTCTATATATTGACTCAGGAAATGTTCCTGGACACTTCATAAACTCAACCCCATCCAGGTTGTTAATGCTGCGGGTGGCTCAGTCTATACTAGGGAAATTAAAATCTCCCTGTAATACAACCCTATTTCTCTCCACACTGCTCCTCAGGTTTGGTGGATGTGGAGAGACAAAGACTAGCACAGACTGATTGAACTACGTAAATGGACTGTGTCTGAGGTGTAAAATAAGCCAGTAATATTACTTTCATGAATCTTAAAGCTTAATCCTCAGTTTTTGCTTATTCCTAATAAATTTGATGTAAATAACCTCACCAAACAAATCAAACTGTTATGCTCAAGACGCTTTAACAATGTGAAGATTGTATGCTGATCCAGTGCTGTGTATGCTTCACTGAGCTGCACTAATCTCACGGTCATCTTATTTAAATATTAGCAATTGGCACAAAGTGTAAACAGACAACGGGGATCTACAGTGTAGTTCTTAACTGAAAATGGGTTCCATATACTGAAGTTATTGCAAACAAAACAGGCAAAAAGTATTACGACTTGCTGGATCTTTAGATTAAACTTTTTCTGGTAATGTCAGGGATAAACTGCATTCATTAGTCTCTTTGAAGCATTGTTTGTGGAAGCCACCTACCTAACTAGACTCTAACAAACATGGTGAAGTATTAAATAATGAAATTACTGCAACATAAAAGATAAAGATGAAACAATTGTAGGAGATTTAAAATGTCTCAGAATGCCGTGTTAGTGGATAAATTGAGTGCCTGTGAAGTGTGCTGTTCCAATTTAGAAGGGACATTGGTTTCATGTATTTCTCATCTGCTGCACTCAGTTTCCATGGCCAACCACTATGTTCTTGGTCCTCAACTTTGCCCATTTCCTTGTGCTTCTTCAGAAGAGCATGGATAGCACATCTCAAAACTCCTGTCTGTCATGAAATTTCTGCTTGGGAGAGACCTTGCTGATGCAGGATGACCACCTTGTGTCTTGTTGTTATGCTCACTCTTGCCATGGTGTAAGAATTGATGATTTGAAGGTTAAATTGTCACATTTGCCACACGCTTGCCTGTTAGTTTAGTTGTCCTTCACCCAGTTTGTTTCCTTCTACACACATTTCTGTTTCAGTTTACCAATTTAATTCATTCAACTCATTATGTCATTGATCATTAGCATCCTGCGTGTTTGTTTATTCATACGCTGGGCTATATACCTACAAAGTAATCAAGATTTTAATTTGAAAAGTGGTCTATTACTCAGGGCTTACTTTCTTAGCAAAATACAAACATATCTCTGTAACATTTAATTTTTGGAAGAATTAACATTTGGAAATCTAAAATTAGCTCTTTTCTGCTGACACACTAATGCAGAAGACAAAAAATAAACATCTAAAACAAAATGTACATAAAAAACTACAGTGCCTAAGACTTGCACAGTATGGTGACCACATTAATACTGGGGCTACAAGAATATAGATCAAAGACCCGGCGTCCTCCAGAAAGAGACTTGTCTTGTTGCATCTACAAAGCAAAAGCTGATGGCGTGATGAAATATTCCCTGCTTGCCTGGATGTCTGCAGTTCTAAAAACTCTTACGAATGCCAACACAATGCTAGCCAAAGCAGCTTGCATGATTGGCACCACATCAACCACTGCAAATAGTCAATTCCTCCACCAGCGCTTGGTGACTGCAGTGCTTAATATTTAAAAGATGCAGCGTGTTTACTAATTTAGGCTACTCTAACAACACTCCCGAACCAATAATTTATGTCATTGAGAAAGACAAGGTCATCAAGCATGTGTGAGCACCGCAATGCCAGGTTGGCCTTGGCAATGTATTTCCTCATTTAGAAATACATCACTCAGTTAAAATTCTCTACCCAATACCTTTTCCACCAGCAATGTTTGAATTCCTGCATCAGGACTACAGTGATTTAGGGATATGGTTTTCAGTCCAAATCACGGCACTTACACTTTTCCCACTTCCCCTCCTCCCCTGTCCCATCCAAACTGGGTAGACTAGACTAAGTGTCATTCTGAGTATCCAAGTAATATAATTTCAGCAGCAGTATATAGCATTCTGGAGTGTCATAGAGCACTGAAACAGGAACTTCAACCCAACTGGTCCATGTCGATCAAAATTCCCATCTAAGCTTGTCCTATTTTGGCCCATATCCCTCCAAACCTTTCCTGTCAATGTACATGTCCAAGTAGCTTTATAACATTGTTAATATCCCTGCCTAAACCACCTCCACTGGCAGCTTATTCCATACGCTGCTCACCTTTCATGTAACAAGTTGCTCCATAAATTTCTTTTAAATCTCTTTCCTTTCACATCAAGCCTGTGCCCTCTAGTTCTTGACTCTTCAACTTTGGGAAAAGACTATGCATTCATCTTACTTGTGCTCCTCATAACTTTGAAGTTCAAAGTTCGAAGTAAAATTTATTATCAGTGTACATACATGTCACCACATCCAACCCCAAGATTCTTCATCTCTGGTCTACTTTTACACAGTGAAGTGAAGTTCTATAGCTGTTTAATAATGCAGTAAATCCACATTTTGTGCTCATGTTCAATTGACCTTTAAACTATTTCTTCTACACTTCTTTCCTACTTTCCCCATTGGAAGATGGATGGAAACTATAGGTGAAAGACTTTATTCAATTTTTCACAAGTCAGTCTCTTGTAGTAGTTTTTCTGGCATCTTCTAAACTTGAATTTGCACCTTAAGAGATTATGTGCAACATTTTTTGATCAGTCCTGGCTAAACCTTCTATGTTTTTTGTCCATGTTAGGCCAATGGATAAATCCTCTGTCTGCTGTCATCATATTTGCTAGACTAATGTGTTATGTGTGGAATTCTTTCTTAGTCTTCTTCCATCACTTATTTAAGATCATTACCCCAAGTCTCCAGTTTATACAACTGTTGCTTGTAGATAAATCATACCACTGTCTGAATCTGTTTGTTCATTGGGTATGTACTTAGTACATGTATAACAGAGGTGGTTGATGGGCTGACTTTGAACCTGAATTTTATGGTGAAGTTCTGCATCTTTAACCATTGTACTACCAGGAGATACTTAGACTAGATGAAGCCAAGCACAGAGGAGACTAGAGATGAGTATGGAATTGAACAATTGTGGATTGATTAGTAGAAAACACAGGCTAGAGGTCAAGAATCATTGCATAGAGTATAAGTAAACTCAAGATTGAGCAAAGTGGAGCAAAACTTTAATTGACAAACAAAACTGGGCACAGGTGCACTGATAACTAAAACAAGACACAGGTGAAAATAATCAACTAATAATCGACGTGGAGGAGTGTCGGAGCCTGGAGATCTCTGGCTCCCCCAGGTGACCAGACCAATGCATGACAGGAACACCCTACCCCCACTCCAGCGCCCGGCTCTTGACGGCTCAGGGCATTGTGGGTGGTGACAGTGGAAGTCTCTGATCAGGTTGGCATACCTCTGTAATTGCAGAGAGGACTTCAACACGGCTGCCAAGCTCGCCTCCATTTCCGCTGGCAATGATGGGCCAGCAGGCAGGACTGGCACCTTGGACTACGGCTTGGGAATCAGAGGGGATGGATTCTCAAAGGGAGACACACCTATAGAAGAATGGCACAGAGTGGTACGAGCAAACTCTGCCTAAAGGAAGAGATCACATCAGATGGTTTGGTTGTCCAAAGCAAGCTACCTCAGGGTCTACTCCATGTCTGGCTGCCCATTGGACAGGGTGTGAAATCCTGATGAGACACTGGCCGTAGCTCCAATGAGCCAACAGAAGGTTTTCTGGAACTGGGAGGTAAACTGAGGGCTTGGGTCATAAAATATATCCTGGAGAAAGCCGTGTACTCCAAACACGTAAGGTTGGTAGCTTCCCGAGCTTGGGTAAGGGCACAAAGTGGCAGGCCTCAGAGAATCAGTCCAGCACCACCATAATCATGTTTTACCTCGCAATGGTGGCAGATTGGTATGTCCATGGAGAGTTGGGACAAGGGGCAGGAAGGGATGGGCAGTGGGTGTAGCAGGCCCTACAGATGTGAGCTGGGTTCCTGGTTCTGGACACAGATTGGACAGGTTGCCACAATGATTTGGCATCCCCATCTATCAGAACCACCTCTTGACTTACTCTGCCATTCAAGAAGTCCCCAGATGTCCTGTGATACGTGATAACACAGTAATACATGCATATGGGTAGAATTAGGGATGAAAAGGTGATCTGGTGGGCTGTTATCTGGGTCTGCCTCCTGATAATAATTTCAACCTCACATTGGACCGGTATCACCAGCCATAACCTCAGGAGGATTCCTTCTGGGACAGCAATCAGGTCTGGTGATTCAAACTGCACAGAACTGGAATGTCTGGTCAGATGGGACAGGGAGCATTGTGAAATTACAGCGCCAATCCCAACATCTGAGGCATCTACTTCAACAAAGAGTGGCAGCTCTGGGTCAGGGAGAACAAGGACAGGAGTCATTGTGAAGGAACACTTCAATTCCTGAAAACCACCTTGGATTCTGGGGTCCAGCGAAATGGTCTGGAGGTTCCTTTAGTCAGAGAAATAAGGGGTGAAGTTGCAGATGAACCTCTAATATAAATTTGTGAACCCCAAAAGCTGCAGGAGCTGCTTGATCTTGGTGGGTTGCGGCCAATCCCTGATGGCCTGGGTCTTGCTAGGGTCCATCTGCAGGTTTCCCTTGGAGACAATAAACTCAAGAAAGGAGGCAGTGGAGATGTGGAGATCACTCTTCTCCAGCCTGACACACAGTAACCATCCAAGGACCACTTGAACATGTTAGATGTGTTCCTGGTAGGTGTATCATCCAGGTACATGAAAACAAAGTAATGCAACATCACTCAGAAAGCATCAAAAAGGGTCTTGGCCCAAAATATCGGCTGTTTATTCAGTTCTATAGATGCTGCCTGACCTGCTGAGTTCTGCCAGCATTCTGTGGTGTGTTGCCTTTGGATTTCCAGCATCTGCAGAATTTATCGTCTTTATCATTGATAAGAGCCTGGAAAAAAGCAGGTTGACTAATGTTGACTAAACTGAGTGGCATCATGAGATACTCGTATTGGCCAGAGGGGGTGTTAAAAGCAGTTTGGCATTCGTCGCCCTCTGAATGCGAGCCAGATTGTATACATTTCAGAGGTCCAATTAGTAAATATGGTTGCCCCTTGCAGCAAGCTGTGTTCATCAGTGGCAAGGGGTACCAATTCTGTAACATGATTTTGTTGAGGCTTCAATAATCTATATATGGTCAAATTCCACCTTTGCCACTAAGAAGAACCCAGCAGGAGATGTGGACAAGCAGATGAAACCTGATGCGAGGGCGGTATGGATTTACTCCTCCTTGGCCACCCTTCCTGTACCTGACAGGGAATCAAGTCTTCCTTGATGCAGACAGGTTCCAGGCAGCAATTCATTTGTTCAATGAGACGGGTGTATTGTGGCCCTTCTCTTACTAAAAACCTCCAGGAGGTTTGCATACTTGGGAAGAACTCCGACAGCTTGGGAGAGACAGGAGGCAGCCCGGCAGTGAACAGACCATCCGTGGAGTGCACGAGTGGACAAGTCAACTTGCAGGTTGTGGAGGTGTCCTGAGATCAATGGGAACTCGGGAAAATAAATAGGGTGAAACTGGGTAGTCTCAGTAAGCTGGTTTATATATAGACAGATGGGAGCAGTCAGGTGGCAGATCCTCGCAGGGCCCAGGAGGCTTCTGTCCAGAGCTGTGAGTATGACTACTTGATCGAGACAAACCAGGAGAACTTGGAGGTCCATGAAAATGCCCACTGTGCCAGAATTCACAAAGGTTCCAAGGGCATGCTGTTGTTCACCCCAGGAGATAGAGGTAGACAGTACGACCCCAGATGTAGCAGACCTGGGAGAACGGTGAAACCCATCAAAGGACGGATCTGGATGGCCTGGATCACCACAATAGAGCCAGCACTTTTCCTTCATTCTCCGGTCCCACTCAGCTGTAGAGGGTCGGGTTCTGATCTGCCCAGTAGCATCAGCTCCTCAGGAGCAAGTTGATTGGAGCTGGGGGTGTGCATGACCACACCGAAGACAATGAGGCTGCTGGAGAGAGTAGCAACCCTGGAGGACTCATTGTGCTGCTTCTTCTCCATTCCCGGAGATGGAGGTATCAATGAGAGTCTTGAGATCCTCGACTAGGTCTCCAGCTGAAATTCATCTAAAATTTTACCTGATAACCCATGGTGGAACATGACTGTAAGGGCTTCAGTGTTCTAGCCACTTTCAGCCACAAGGGTGCTGAACTCAGTTACACAGTTAGCCACACTTTGGGTTCCTGATGAAGTTGAAGGAGTTGGTTGGCCTCTCATCAAATGACTGGGTGGTCAAGCACATTCTTCATCTCCCTGGTGAAGAGGGATATGTCTGCACAACTTGGTGAGTTCTCCTAGAGCACCGTAGATCTGGCGAGGGTATTGCCGGAGAGGAGAGAGGTGATAAAGGCTACTTTGCAGCTGTCAAAAGGGGAAATCTGGTGGATTGCCACTCGAAAGCCAGAAAACTCTATATGTTCCTGGGTTGCCATCAAATCTCTTGGGCGCTGGTGGATTTGGAGTGCTACCATAAGAACCAGAGCAGGAGAAGCAGGTGGTGCCTCTGTGTTGGCAGGAGGCTCAGGAGTTGGGGTGGCAGCAGGGGTCTGCAGGCTCAGCAGGATGCTCTTGGTGAGCAACTGCAGGGATGGAGCATATGCTCATGTCTACTCATTGTGGCTTCCTGGCTGGCAAGCACTGATCAGAAGTGCTCAAACACTGCTGGGTCCATGACTGACTCAGTCTTGCTGTCACAATGTGGTTGACAGGCTGGGTTTGAATCAGGGTTGCTCTGGCGAAGTTCCATATCTTTAACCAGTGGACTATCAGGAGAGACTTAGTGGAGCCAAAAGCTGAGGATGAATATGAACAAAGATTCTTTACTTACGGGCCGGTTTGCAAAGAACACAGGCTAAGCCTTGAGAATCACTGCACACATGGTGGGTAAATTCAAGACTGAGTAAAGACAAACAAAACAAGACACAGGTGAAAATGATTGACTAATATCCCCAGGTGGTCAGTCCGTAGAATGACAATATGTTGCAGGTTGGGTGTTTTTGTACAGCTTTAGTAATGTCCACAGCCATGATGTGAGAAATAGTTGCCAACATCTTTAAAGTAAAAATTGGTTTCTCTTTAGGGGGAGCAGCAGAGGAACAACACCTCATATTCTCTCTGGGTCATATAAAACCTGATGGCATGAACACTGAATTCGCTGAATTCCAGAAATCTGCTCCTGCCTGTCCCTTTTCTCTACTCCTGAACTATGCAGCTCCCCTCCACCACCCACTCCATCTGCCCATTACCCACACACTCCTTGCACTGGTTCCCTTTGCCCAACACCCCCCTTCCCCTCGGCACCTCCTTACCTTTATTTTATGGCCACCTTCCTCTCCTGCAAGTTTCTATCATTGTCAGCCCTTTGTCTCTTCTGCCTATCATCTCCCAGCTTCTGGCATCTTTTCCACTTTCCTCCTTTCCTGTCTGCTTATCGTCCCCATTACTTACCTATCACTTACCAGCTCTTGCTCCACCCTTCCCTTCCACCTCTTAACACTGGCCATCTACCCTCTAACTTTCAACCGAGATGAAGAGACTCAAACCAAAATGCTGACTGTCCATTTCCCTTCACAGATGCTCCCTGACCTAGGGTGCTCCTCCCACATCTTCTTGTTGCTCTAGATTCCAGCGTCTGCGGTCTCTTGTGTCTCGAGGTAGTGGAAAAACCTTGACAATCTGATTATAATTATTAGTGCCAATTTCCCAATCTGTGCATAGTTTTTTTTTCATTGTGAGCTATGCTGACGTATTAAGAGCTTCAAGGCTGCTGTCCCTGGCATTACCAATCACTGCTTCAACTGTATGGCTGGAAGCAGTTGAAGGCAGTTTCAATGCACAGCTGCTGTAATAATGAGCTAAAGATGACCCAGCACTGTGACAGGGAATTGAATTGAATTAACCTTATTACTTACATCCTTCATTTACATGAGGAGTAAAAATCTTTACATTACATCTCTATCTAAATGTGCAATTTATAGTAATTTATAATAAATAGTATGTACAACAGGACAGTCAATATAACATAGAAATACAGTTGTGTCAGCACGAGTTAACCTATCTAATAGCCTGGTGGAAGAAGCTGCCCTGGAGCCTGTTGGTGCGGGCTTTTATGCTGATGGTAGCAGCTGGAACAGTTTGTAGTTGGGGTGACTCGGGTCCCCAATGATCCTTTGGGACCTTTTTACACACCTGTCTTGGTAAATGTCCTGAATAGTGGGAAGTTCACATCTACAGATGTGCTGGGCTGTCCGCACCACTCTCTGCAGAGTCATATGATTAAGGGAGGTACAGTTCCCATACCAGGCAGTGATACAACCAGTCAGGATGCTCTCAACTGTGCCCCTGTAAAAGTTCTTAGGATTTGGGGGCCCATACCAAACTTCTTCAACCGTCTGTGGTGAAAGAGGTGCTGTTGTGCCTTTTTCACCACACAGCTGGTGTGTATAGACCATGTGAGATCCTCGGTGATGTTTATGATGAGGAACTTAAAGCTGTTCACCCTCTCAACCCCAGATCCATTGATGTCAGTAGGGGTTAACCAGTCTCCATTCCTCTTGTAGTCCACAACCAGCTCCTTTGTTTTTATGACATTGAGGGAGAGGTTGTTTTCTTGACACCACTGTATCAGGGTGATGACTTCTTCTCTGTAGGCTGCATCATTATTATTTGAGATTAGGCCAATCAGTATAGTGTTGTCAGCAAATTTAATTAGCAGATTGGAGCTATGGGTGGCGACACAGTCATGGGTATCCAAGGAGTATAGGAGGGGACAGTTCACAGCCCTGAGGGGCACTTGTGTTGAGGGTCAGAGGGGTAGAAGTGAGGGAGCCCACTCTTACCACTTGTCGGCGATCTGACAGGGAGTCCAGTGAAGGCCGAGGTCTCTGAGCTTCCTGTCAAACCTGGAGGGAATTATGGTGTTGAATACTGAACTGTAGTCCAAGAACAGCATTCTCACATTGCTTGAACAGTTCACAGGCTTTTCGTTTCCCCGTTCTTTTTCTTTTAATGGTGTTAACAATGTGGAGTTCCTTTCAGAAATTGGTACTGGATTCCTTAATACGCAAAAATAACCTGAGCTCCAAAATATTTACAGGTTTCCTGGCATTCATAATGACCTCAAATTTCTCTTTATTGGATCAGCCCATGTTTGTCTAATTATAGAAGTAAATAAATACCTCCTCTTAATTCTTTTGGCAGGTGCAATTAGAGTTTCAGTCTGATTGCACAAACAACACATGTTGCAACTTATCTAAAGTCATGTTCATTATTTTTGGTACTACTTTGATCCCTAGCCCAAGCGTTAGTGGGGCAACACGGTAACGTAGCAGTTAAGGTTGCTCTATACTTGTGCATACAGGCTATGCCGCGGCCTACGCCGTAGCCCTGATTTTCACTTCTGCGTCGCGAGTATGCATTGGTGTGCGCCAGAACGCTAGTTGGCGGTGGGGTTTCTTTGCCACTGTGTTGAGTTTCTTCATGAGAGACATGGACGAGGAAATGCATTTCAAACATCTTCACATGTCGGCAGGTAGATTTGATGAGTTGGTTCATCTATTTCGCATCGGTGTACAGACATGGCAGAGAAGAAGCAACCGGAAATGCATAGGAAGAAATGCGATGCTACCAAGCGGACCAATCACAGTTATTGTGGTCTGCTTCGCCGCGACGCGTGAGTTACTTTTTTGGGGTGGTACTCATCACCCTACGGCGTAGGGTACAGCATTGGTATGGCGTAGGGTATGCAGTACCTACGGCATAGATGTAACGCACAAGTAAAAATCAGCCTTTTGTGCAATGCTTTACAGCACTGGCTGTGAGATCGGGTTCCATTTCTGCTCTTGCCGGTAAGGAGCTAGTGTGTTCTCCCCCTGACTGCAGGATTTCCAGTTTCCTCCCTCATTCCAAAGATGTACACGTTAGGATTAGCAAATTGTGGTCATGCTATGTTGGCACCTGAAATGTGGCGACATTTGCAGATTGCCCCAGCACATCCCTGATGCAGGTAACACATTCTCCTCTACGTTTCAAAGACAAATAAAGCTAATCTTACAAAAAAGGTTTAGTGTACCAGTACTGCTCCTTATTGAGCAAAACTTGGTTGTCAGGGGCTATTTGAGATGTACGCCATTGGGAGCATTAACTCCACTACCTCCCCTGGTTTTGGCAACCTAAAGGAACAAAAACCAACAACAAAAGGCAACTAAAACAGCAATAAGTAGAGAAATATAAAAATAAGCTAGCCAATAAGCACCAAGCAGCATAGCAGATAGCAGAATGCTATTACAGCTCGGGGCATCAGAGTTCAGAGTTCAAATCTGGTGTCCTCTGTAAGCAAGTTTGTACATTCATTCCCGTGTGCACTGGATTTCCTCTGAGTGATCCAGTTTTCTTCCACAGTCCAAAGATGCACCGGTTACAGTTGTAGGTCAGTTGTCCATTGCAAATTGACCATGATTGGGCCAGGAATAAATCAGAACATTGCAGCAATAGGTCAAAGATTCAAGAGTGGTGGGTGTCAGAAATGAGTGTAGCCACTATTACTCAGGAGAAGGTGTTTGAGAAGCTGAAAGGTCTAAAGGTAGATAAATCACCTGGGCCAGATGGACTATATACGCCAGGGTTCGAAAAGAGGTAGCTGAAGAGATTGTTGAGGCATTAGAAAATGATCTTTCTAGAGTCTGGAATAATTCCAGAGGCCTTAAAGAAGGCGGAGCTTACGAGGGTTAATGGTGCCTAACAGTGACTCCTTTGCTTGCATCTTTGGAAACAGCTCTATTTACATTTTTAATATCTCGATTTTTCCCCTTCAATGTTCTTTTGAAGACCCTGACCTGGTTCTTTGCAGGATTGGGACCCACTCTCAGGGTTTCGCAATTGGCTGTTGTTCGGCACGCCAAGGGCTCTGTCTAAGAGCTTCACTCGCCTTCGGAGGCCCAGGACCTCATGGCTCTGGAGGCAGGGGGATCGGAGGTCGGTGCCTCTGCAGGAGATTGGTATGTCATGGAGATGGAAGATCTCTGGCTGTGTGCCCAGAGACCCAAGATCTTTGGGCACACAGCTCGGAAAAAAGGATGCAACAGACTTTAAACATTGTAAACCAGCAAGTTGTTTGTTATGTCTCCCCTCTCACTGTGAAATGGGGACATCTCTTTCTCCCTTATTAGGGAGAGAGACGAATGCCAGGTGAACAATGTAGTCTTTGGAGTACTGCAGGAATGAGCCTTTGCTGTTGCCTTGCTCACTGTTGATTGCTCAGTGGCAAGAGCTGATGCTTTTTTTGCCGGTGGGGGAGGAGGGAATGTTGCTTGCTGTCGCTTACGCGCCGGAGGGAGGGGTGCTGGGGGGGACTTTGGGGTTCTAACATATAACTGTCATCCATTCTATGGAGGCACTCTATTTTTGTGGATGGTTGTGAAGACAAACCATTTCAGGATGTATATTGTATACATTGCTCTGACATTAAATGTACCTTTGAAATTGCACTGTCACTCCATTCTCTAAGAAGAAAGAGAGGCAGAAGAAAGGAAATTATGAGCCAGATAGCCTGATTACAATGGTTGTCAAGTTGTTAGAACGCATTATTAAGGACAAGGCTTTGGGATACCTCGCTTGACAAATCTGTTGGATTTTTTTTTTGAGGAAATGACAGGCAAAATAGACAAGGGAATGTCAGTGGCATTGACAAATTTGGATTTTCAGTAGGCCTTTGACATGGCACCGCATATGAAGCTGCTAAGCCAGGTAACAACCTATGGTATTAGAAAATATACTAGCATGGACAGAAGATTGGCTGACGGCAGGAGATGATTACTGAAAATAAAGGGGAGTTTGTTTGGTTGACTGCCAATCACATGTGATGTTCTGCAGGAACCGGTACTGGAACCACTTCTTTTCATGTTAGATGTTGATGATCTGGATGACAGAATTGATCATTTGTGGCCAACTGTGCAGATGATACAAAGATAGATGGAGGGGCAGCTAGTGTTGAGGAAGCAGGGAATCTTGATCAGATTATTGGAGAGAGTTGTCCATATGTCCTCAAAGAGTAATGGCAATATAAGTCAGGAAACTAGAGCACATGTAATAAGATAATTCAATATTCATGGGGAACTTTATATAAACATGGGCTGTGAAAACAAACTTAGTTGTAATAGCATGAAGAGCTCATTAAAACACCGAGAAAGATTGAAGTCATCAAGGCGAGTGGGTGTTCAGCGTCATCTACCAGCCTCTCGCTCGCTGCTGCTGGAAAGGTGTCTGCGTACAATGGTCTCTCTCTGCTCCCGAGAGGAGGTCCTTGCGTTAGAGCGATATCTCTTTCTGCTTCAACGCTGTCGGTGGACAGGTCTGGAGCAAAGTTTAATCAAACGCAGATTGTAGATTTGGACTTGAATTCAGTTTCTGTGCTCTGTTCTATTTCTAGTTCTAGTCCTGGTCGCTCCTTTTTGTTACTGCTTTTGGGCAATTTTTGAATTGGGTCAGTCTGCAGATAATGAACCCTGAGCTGAACTGTACTGAAATATGCCTTCTGTGTTTTATATTCTGTGCTTTCGCTCATTTTTTAGGTGGCTTTTTGTGTGAGTTTTTATTGTGCAAGCGGCGGAAGGGGTTTGATGGTTGATGTTCTTCTTTGAACGGCTTGGTTCCATGGTTCTTCTTTATTTTGTGCCTGTCCGTGAGGAAAATGAATTTTAGCGTTGTAAACTGTACACATACTTTGATGATAAATGTATTTTGAACTTTGAACTTTAATTCATGAGATGTTTTCTAGATCACTATGACAACAATTCACCAAATGAAAGTGTTTCTTTAGGTGTGCAATGAGAAAGGGTTATGTAATTAAACACGGTAGTTAACAGTCATGATAATCAAATACAATTATATAATGTTATGGTGAGTGAAGAGTTTATTTCCATCAAAGATCAAAACTGAAAAGAAGGGAGGCATTTCAAGAGTATAGAAAGTGTGTGTGATGGAGTTAGGGGAGACACGGTTGGGGGTGAAAGTTTTTTCTGAGGACCATATAAGGAGCATAAAATATCATTTGTAAAAAAGGATAAAGAGAATCTGAATGTATTTTAATAATATTATTAATACAAGATAGTAACCAGGAATGTGAACAGCCCATTAGGGTGATCTGTGCATGGAGAACACAAGTGAGGTCAAGGAAGAATCTTTTCATCTATATTCACTGAAGAGAAACTGTAGCTGGATATTTCAGGGAGGCGGACAGTGAATTCTAGAACATTTTATCTTCAAAAGGTATAAAGTATTTAGTGTTTTAGTAGGCCCAGAGCAGGATAAATCTCTAGGACAAGCATTATAGCCAAGACTGCTTTGAGAAGAGGCAAGAGATGCTGGGGCCTTTGCAGAGATTTTCAAGTCATTTTGGCCACAGGTGAAGTGCCAGGTGACTGGAGGGCAACAAATAATGTACCTCTGTTCAAGAAAGGCAAAAGGGATAAGACAGGCAATTACATGCATATAAATCTAATGTCAGTGGTAGGGAGGTTAGTGGAAAACATTCTGAAGGACAAGGTGAAATTCCACCTGGAAATGCAAGAATTAATCAAAGATAGTTAACATAGTTTCATTCAGGGAAGATCCTGTGTGCAGAATTTGACAGAAAATTGCAAAGAGATAACAAATCCATTGGTGAGGGTGATGCAATCGTGCACTTCCTTTGATGTTCCATATGGGAGTTGGTCCAAAGCTTTAGAATCCATAGGAGCCACAGTTAGTTGAATTCAGTATAGGCTTGGTAATAAAAGGCAGAGAATGATGATGGAAGATTCCTTTTGCAATTGGAAGCTCGTGACCCGTGGTAGTACCGGGGCACTTACAACTTGTGATATACAACAACAATTTGCGGGTGCATGTAGGAGATATAATTAACAAGTTTTCAAATGGAACAAAAATTGATGTTATTGATAAACCAAATCAAATTCAATTTTAATTATCATTCTACCATACTATGAATATTGTGAAATGAAACAGTATTCTGCCGGGACCAAGGTGCAAAACATACACAAATTCAAAATAGCAAAAAAAAGTCATGCAAAATAAAACACATATAGCCCAAGTCCTTGAGCAACATTCTCCACAAATTGATGGCACAGTTCCCAGCAGTGTGCAGACGCATACATTCCAACCTGTCATTCCACTAATCGAACACAGGGAGGCAGCACTATCAGGAGAGGCCAGCCCCAACCGAGTATAGAGGCCACACTACACCGCCTCCGGTGTCTCTTCTCCTGGGCTGCTGCAGCAGGCAAGCCCAAGGCTTGAGGCCTAATTGTCGCTGCAACCAAGGTCACTCAGCTTCCTCGCCATCTGTCTCACCACCAAACAAAGGAAACAGGCCTGTGGCATCTTACATTATCAATGTCCAACAGGGTTTTGTGATCACAGGAGAAACATCCAAGACAATCTCCCACTGTGCACGTCACCTTTGTGCACCGACTGATGCCCTCGATGTCTTCCTGTAGCAGGCAGCAACACAGTCTGCACCCCTTCCAGCACCTACTCCAATGAGCAGGGGTAGACTTGCAGTACCTGAAGTTCTGGATTACAGCATTGTAATGCAATCGTAAAAAAGTCATTTAACAAGGTAAAAAACACCTTTGGTTGCCCCCAAGAGGTTGCTGCATCTGAAGGCGCTGCCATCTTTCCGAAAGTGAGGAAAACAGTTGTAGACTATAGGATGATGATGATCAATGGTAAAATAGGCACAGCAATGGCAAGTGAAATTTGATCCTGATAATTGTGAGGTGATGCACTTTGAGAAGACCAACAAGGGTAGGGCAAATGGAATGATTGGTAGAACCCCTGGGAATAGTGAGTATCAGAAGGACCTTGGCATCCATGGGCAAAGATCTACAAAGGTAGCAGCACAGATGGATAAGATGGTGGAAAAGAAGCATACAAGATAATTGCCTTCTTTACGTGAGGCATGGACTATAATAGCAGGAAGGTCAGAAAGCAACTTTACAGAACATTGGTTAGGTCATTGATGTGTACAGTTTGGTTGTCACACCTTTAGGAAAAGTAAGCTTGCATTGGAGAGGCACACAGGAAATTCATCCGGCTGTTGCCTGGGATGTAGTGTTTCATTTATGAGGCAGGAGAGGAAAGGCTGAGTGGGGACCTGATAGAGGTTTCCAGATTTTGAGAGGCATAGAGAGGGGAGGTAGTAGCTTACTTTCCCTTAGTGGAAGTATCTAATCTTAGAAGGCATAGGTTAAGGGCCAGGGTGAGAAGTTTGTAGAGGTTCTAAGTAAGAAGTGTTTCACCCTGAGGGTGGATCACACTATCAAGAGGTGGTGGAGGCAAATACTCTCTTTTATTAAACTCCTGACGGCTTGTTTTACTGAACAGAACATCCCCTCTGTCACCTTACCCAGGCTGATTTCAGACAAACGTTTGGCCCTGTTTGACTTGCTGGTATCAACTCCTATCACCCACACTGACCTTCCCCGTCTGCTCTTTGTGAAGTGGTCCCCAAAAGCTGTCAAGGCTAAAGACTTTATAAAACCATTTTTGTGGTTTTAAGGAATAATACCTTTCTGTAGCTTGGAGATCCCCTGAACTTATGATAAAAAAAAGTACAGTAGAAGTTTAATTGACTAATCCTGCAAAGTTTTGTTTTTCCCTTTGAAAAGTGATTAAGGAGTTTGGGACCTATGCTCTCTAGAATGTAAACGAATTAGAAATAATCTTCTATTTTCTTACAATACAGGAAGTCATTCAACCATCAAGCATTTCCCAGCTCTCAGTCCCATGACCTTGATGTTTTACATGCCTATGGGCTCCACCCTGATTTCCTTCTAACTACCTAAACTTAGACTCATGTATATGGCCAATTAATTACCAACCAGTCCACCTTAGAGCTGTGGGAGCAGATCAGAGATCAATCTGCCTATGTGATCACAGGCAGAATGTGTAAACATCACACATTTGGTGCCAGATCAAAAACAGCTCACTAAATCTTTGAAGAAGCAGCACTATCTGCTACCCATCTCATTGAAATGTACAAAATTCTAACAGGGCTTAACTGTTTAGAGTTAGGAATGACTTGCTGTTACCAGGTTCGGAGTTGGCCCGTGCGGAGTGAGGGACACTGAAGCAGGTCGATAGTTCACAGACTTTATTGCGAACAATGTTAAAAGGAAAATAAAACAATAAATGCTAGGCCAAACAGGGCCGTTAACTAAAGCTCTCAAGTGGAAAATGAAGCCTACACTGTGGCTGAAAAGAACATCTAAACGTTAAACGAATACCGCTGGTCTTCAGAGTCAGTTGACTCGACAGTCCAGTTGCTCAGGGAGGGCAGAATGCAAACAGGCAGCGAAGTGTTGCTGTGCTCTGTCCAAGTCGCGACAAGCACTATGACGACAAGTATGGAGTTAAGTACTATCGCAATTAAATAATAATTAGCTGACACATGCATATTCACAGGCGCAACTGCCACATCTACTGCACTGCCGCATCCATGGTTGTGACAGAGTTGTCTCAAACGCCCCATTGATGTAACAAAAGAAACAAATCAACTGAGAATGCCAGAAATTTGAAATAGAATTGTACCAATGTATAAACATTAACTGTTTCTTGTTCCACCCATACTGCCAGAGCTGTTGAGATTTCCAGGATTTTCAGCTCTATCTCAAAGCATGGGATTGTCCATTAAAAAGTGCAATGATGAGAAACGTATTCATCCAGTAATATGGTCTCCCTAAGAAAACTGTGGTAGCTCAGCCACTGAGAATACTTAGGACAGAGATCAATACGTTCTTGGATATCAATAGCTTCAAAGGATATGGGATGAGTGCGGGGAAATTGCATTAAGCTAAGTGATCTGTCATTGTGTAGAGTAGGCAGAAGCAGCCAAATGCCCTTCTCCTCCTTCAGTCTGTCATAGTTCTGTGTTTATAGCTCTGACAGTTAATTGTGTAACTCAATAGACAATAGGTGCAGAAGTAGACCATTCAGCCCTTCGAGCCTGCACCGCCATTTTAAGATCATGGCTGATCAACTACTATCAATACTTGGTTTCTGCCTTGTCCCCATATCCCTTGATTCCCCTATCCATAAGATACCTATCTAGCTCCTTCTTGAAAGCATCCAGAGAATTGGCCTCCACTACCTTCCGAGGCAGTGCATTCCAGACCCCCACAACTCTCTGGGAGAAGAAGATTTTCCTTAACTCTGTCCTAAATGACCTACCCCTTATTCTCAAACCATGCCCTGTGGTACTGGACTCTCCCAGCATCTGGAACATATTTCCTGCCTCTATCTTGTTCAATCCCTTAATAATCTTATATGTTTCAATCAGATCCCCTCTCAGTCTCCTTAATTCCAGCGTGTACAAGCCCAGTCTCTCTAACTTCTCTGCGTAAGATAGTCCAGACATCCCAGGAATTAACCTCGTGAATCTACGCTGCGCTTCCTCTACAGCCAGGATGTCCTTCCTTAACCCTGGAGACCAAAACTGTACACAGTACTCCAGGTGTGGTCTCACCAGGGCTCTGTACAAATGCAAGAGGATTTCCTTGCTCTTGTACTCAATTCCCTTTGTAATAAAGGCCAACATTCCATTAGCCTTCTTCACTGCCTGCTGCACTTGCTCATTCACCTTCAGTGACTGATGAACAAGGACTCCTAGATCTCTTTGTATTTCTCCCTTACCTGACTCTACACCGTTCAGATAATAATCTGCCTTCCTGTTCTTACTCCCAAAGTGGATAACCTCACACTTATTCACATTAAACGTCATCTGCCAAGTATCTGCCCACTCACCCAGCCTATCCAAGTCACCCTGAATTCTCCTAACATCTTCATCACATGTCACACTGCCACCCAGCTTAGTATCATCAGCAAATTTGCTGATGTTATTTTCAATGCCTTCATCCAAATTGTTGACGTAAATTGTAAACAGCTGTGGTCCCAATACCGAGCCCTGTGGCACCCCACTAGTCACCACCTGCCATTCCGAGAAACACCCATTCACCGCTACACTTTGCTTTCTATCTGCCAACCAGTTTTCTATCCTTGTCAATGTCTTCCCCCCGATGCCCTGAGCTTTGATTTTACCCACCAATCTCCTATGTGGGACCTTATCAAATGCCTTCTGAAAATCGAGGTACACTACATCCACTGGATCTCCCCCGTCTAACTTCCTGGTTACATCCTCGAAAAACTCCAACAGATTAGTCAAGCATGATTTACCCTTGGTAAATCCATGCTGGCTCGGCCCAATCCTATCACTGCTATCTAGATATGCCACTATTTCATCCTTAATAATGGACTCTAGCATCTTCCCCACCACCGATGTCAGGCTGACAGGTCGATAGTTCTCTGTTTTCTCCCTCCCTCCTTTCTTAAAAAGTGGGATAACATTAGCCATTCTCCAATCCTCAGGAACTGATCCTGAATCTAAGGAACATTGGAAAATGATTACCAATGCATCCGCAATTTCCAGGGCCACCTCCTTTAGTACCCTAGGATGCAGACCATCTGGACCTGGGGATTTGTCAGCCTTCAGTCCCATCAGTCTTCTCATCACCATTTCCTTCCTAATGTCAATCTGTTTCATTTCCTCTGTTACCCTATGTCCTTGGCCCATCCATACATCTGGGAGATTGCTTGTGTCTTCCTTAGTGAAAACAGATCTAAAGTACTCATTAAATTCTTCTGCCATTTCTCTGTTTCCCATAACAATTTCACCCAATTCATTCTTCAAGGGCCCAACATTGTTCTTAACTATCTTCTTTCTCTTCACATACCTAAAAAAGCTTTTGCTATCCTCCTTTATATTCCTGGCTAGCTTGCGTTCGTACCTCATTTTTTCTCCCCGTATTGTCTTTTTAGTTAAGTTCTGTTGTTCCTTAAATACTTCCCAATTATCTTTCCTCCCACTCATCTTAGCTCTGTCATACTTCCTTTTTTTTTAAGCTATGCAATCTCTGACTTCCTTTGTCAACCACTGTGGCCCCTTTCCCCCCTTTGAATTCTTCCTTCTCTGGGGGATGAACTGATTTTGAACTCAGGTTAATTAAACCCAAAATCGTACTGTTAGAAAGTTCGAGCTGCGGAGGGATGAAAACGAGGTTTACCGATTTTTTAAAAAAGAGTATTTGAAAAAAACGCTATGCGGCGAAGGGGCGGGCTGGACACAGGGCAGACGAGGAGGAAACACAGCATCGATTAGAAGCTGAAGACATGATCTGTTAAGAGTGGAATTAGTAGTGAGTATCTTTACCTTCTAACTTGAAACCCTCAGCGTGAAACCCCTGGAGGAGAGACAATAGCGATAAAAGATTTATTGAAGCTACAACTAGAACATGCAGCAGCTATAATGAGATAATATCGGTAGAGACCAGTGTCCCAAATCCCTACCATGTAAGTCGGGAATTAGTTCTGCAAAATCATACCAAGGTGTTTGATCAAGTTTTGGACAAGTTTGTGAATTGCCTTGCTGTGGATGATCATCCAACGAACCAAGATGGCGAGCCACCCAGATGAATAGCCAGCGCGGGAACGAAATGTGTAATGACACAGAGGATTTAATACGGTTCAATGTATAAGTTTTATTTTCATTTGAATTTGATTTTCTGCAAGAACTGATTATTTTTGCATTGACTTTGATAAGTTACTGAATAAGATTTACTTTGTGTACGAGTTGTGATGTTGGAGAATTATCGTGAAAGGAGTTAAACTGTGTATATAATTTTTGAATTTTAATTTAAACTTGTAGATACACTGCCTGGAACTGAAACTGAAGTTAACTATAATACTTGAGAATAGGAATTATATTTGGTTTTCTAACTAATTAGGGATAAGTAAAAAGGAAAATTTGGTCTGTAACTTTTTAAATGGGGAATAGCACTAGATCTAATTAGTTAGAGAAATTGAAGTATCAAAGGTTATTCTAATGAATATCACTGATTCTAATTAAACAAGAAATTTGGTTTTTGTTGATATCTAAGATTTGGAACCTAAACAGAATGTTTGAATTTTGGATTATTCTTGCTCATGGAAATATTTTGTACATATTGTTTTTTCTTACGAACAAAACCTTGTTTCCAGAAGTGTGTGGTTTCTATTCACTGCCTCCTTCCCATACCTGGATTGTTCTGATGGCCTGTTTGCACCTAGTGTAATTTGAACGTCTCTGAAGAGTGCAACGACTACTGTACGATAAGACTGGTGCTGCTGCAGGTGTTACAGTTGGATGGTCTTTCACTTTTAATTAGTTTTGCAAAGACTGAATGCTTTCTGTATGCCCAGGTCCTCACTTCCTTCTTGGCTGGAAGTTTCACAGATTCTGTTTTCCAACACAGATTAACTTTGTCCCATTTGATGATGATGACTCTTTGTCATCCCATCCTCATTGCAATGTCTTTGAATTTTGCAGAATGAACTCTTGCCTGAGCAAGGACCTGGACCTGCTGCAACAGGTCTCAGTGAATGCCGTCTCACTGGCTCTCTTCTCAGCTTTGGAATACCTAGACAAAATTATGTCAGGCTGCTGTTTGTCAGTTACAACTTGGCTTTCACCACCATTTTCTCTTTACTAATTACTAAGCTTCAATACGTAGGCCTGTATACCCGGCTCCCCCCACCCCCCCCCCCCCATGCAACTAGATTCTCGACTTACTTATTGGCAGCCAGTGAAGATGGGTAAAAACATCTTGTTCAAAATGCAAACATGAGGAAATCTGCAGATGCTGGAAATTCAAGCAACACACACAAAATGCTGGTGGAACACAGCAGGCCAGGCAGCATCTATAGGAAGAAGTACAGTCGACGTTTCGGGCCAAGACCCTTCGACAGGACTAACTGAAAGAAAGGATAGTAAGAGATTTGAAAGTGGGAGGGGGAGGGGGAGACCCGAAATGATAGGAGAAGACCAGAGGGGGAGGGATGAAGCTAAGAGCTCAAAAGTTGATTGGGAAAAGGGATACAGAGCTGGAGAGGGAGAGGACCATAGGATGGGAGGCCTAGGGAGAAAGAAAGGGGAAGGGGAGCACCAGAGGGAGATAGAGAGCAGGCAAGGAGAGATTGTGAGGGGGGAGAGAGAAAAAAGAGAAAAAGGGGTTGAGAGGAATAATAAATAAATAAATAGATAGGTAAGGGATGGTGTAAGAAGGGGAGGAGGGGCATTAACAGAAGTTAGAGAAATCAATGTTCATGCCATCAAGTTGGAGGCTACCCAGCCGGTATATAAGGTGTTGTTCCTCCAACCTGAGTGTGCCTTCATTTTGACAGTAGAGGAGGCCATGGATAGACATATCAGAATGGGAATGGCACGTGGAATTAAATTGTGTGGCCACTGGGAGATCCTGCTTTCTCTGGCAGATAGCGTAGGTGTTCAGTGAAATGGTCTCTATCAGTATTTCAAAAACATAAAAGGATACCATATGTAAACTTTAGAACATCATGCTCAAACTTCCAGAAACCACACCAGTTCCTCCAACTGCACATTTCATTGGAATCCTTATTGTTGGAAAGATTTTAAAACAAAAAAATTAAACCAATGCAATAAATGATATTAAATGCCTATTCCTATTCTCCTGGCTTTTCATTCCAGGACGAAGGAGATGTCTTCTTTTTTTAAAGAAAGGGGATTCCCTTCCTCCACCATCAACTCTGCTCTCAAACACATCTCTCCCATTTCACGCACATCTGCTCTCACTCCATCCGCCCGCCACCCCACTCGGGATAGGGTTCTCCTTGTCCTCACCTACCACCCCACCAGCCTCTGGGTCCAACATATAATTCTCTGTAACTTCCACCACCTCCAACGGGATCCTACTACCAAGCACATCTTTCCCTCCCCCCCCCCCTTTCTGCTTTCCACAGGGATCGCTCCCTATGTGACTCCCTTGTCCATTCATTCCCCCCATCCCTTCCCACCGATTTCCCTCCTGGCACTTATCCTTGTAAGTGGAACAAGTGCTACACCTGCCCTTACACTTCCTCCCTCACCACCATTCAGGGCCCCAGACAGTCCTTCCAGGTGAGGCGACACTTCACCTGTGAGTCGGCTGCTGTGGTATACTGCGTTCGGTGCTCCCGGTGTGGCCTTTTATATATTGGTAAGACCCGACGCAGACTGGGAGACCATTTTGCTGAACACCTACGCTCGGTCCGCCAGAGAAAGCAGGATCTCCCAGTGGCCACACATTCTAATGCCATGTCCCATTCCCATTCTGATATGTCTATCCATGGCCTCCTCTACTGTCAAAATGAAGCCACAATCAGGTTGGAGGAACAACACCTTATATTCTGTCTGGGTAGCCTCCAACCTGATGGCATGAACATTGATTTCTCTAACTTCCATTAATGCCCCTCCTCCCTCTCTTACCCCATCTCTTATTTATTTTATTTATTTATTGTTACCCCCCTTTTTCCTCTTTTTTCTTTTCTATCTTTTTTCTCTCTCTGCCCCTCACAATCACTTTCCAGCTCTTAGCTTCATCCCTCCCCCTCCTGTCTTCTCCTATCATTTCGGATCTCCCCCTCCCCCTCCCACTTTCAAATCTCTTACTATCTCTTCTTTTAGTTAGTCCTGACGAAGGGTCTCGGCCCGAAACGTCGACTGTAGTTCTTCCTATAGATGCTGCCTGGCCTGCTGTGTTCCACCAGCATTTTGTGTGTGTTCCTTGTTCAAAATCTGGTGCACTTCAGTGATGTATGCTTAGCCCATTGCTGTGCTTTTCCTACACTCATATGGCTGTGTAGCTAAATATAGTACAAGTACTGTCGATACAATCGCTGATGACAGCACTTTTGTTGGTAGAATCTCAAATGGCGGAGACGTATAGGTTTAGAGTTAGATCAGCTGCTTGAATGGTTTTGAAACAACAACCATAGATCAAGACAACTCAAGATCATAGCAAGATCAAAGAACTGATAGTGGACTTCAGGAAGGGGAAGTTGGGAGAACGCTCCTCATAAGGAGTCATCTGGGGAAAGGGTGACCAGCTTCCTGAGCTTGGGCCCAACACATAGATGCAATCATGAAGAGGGCACAGCAGCGACTCTCCTTAATTAGGAGTTTGAGGAGATTTGATATGTCACAAAAGGCTCTTACAAACTTCCATAGATGTACGATGGAGAGCAGCAGGATCTAATACATAGGATTGCAAGAGGCTGCAGTGGATTTTAGACTCAGCTAGCTCCAAGAGACCGACAAAGGCCTCCCCAACATCGAGGACATCTTCAAGAGCCAGTGCCTCAAGAAAGTGTCATCCATCACCATTGGTCTTCCATCCTCTCCTATCAGATTCCCCCATCCTCTAGCCCTTTATCTCTTTTACCTATCAATTTCCCAGCTACTCACTTCACACCTTCCCCCCCCTCACCTGCCACCTTGTCCTTCTTCCTCCTCTCCCCTACCTTCTTACTCTGACTTTTCCCCTTCCTTTCCAGTCCTAATGTCCCAGTCTGAAACATCAACTGTTGACTCTTTTCCATCAATACTGCCTGGCCTGCTGAGTTCTTCCAGCATTTTGTGTGTGTTGCCATGTCCATTACTATTCCCCTCACCATTCAGGACAAACCTTTGTTAGCACCTTCAGGAGGGAGGTGCAGGTCCCTGAAGACTCACACTCAATTATTCAGGAACAACTTCCCCTTATTATCAGATCTCTGAATGGTCTATGAACATTATCTCATTACTTACAAAAGGGGCTTCCCTTCCTCCACCATCAATGCTGCCCTCAATAGCATTTCTTCCATTTCATGCATGTCTGCTCTCACCCCATCCTCCTGCCACCTTACCACGGATAGGATTCCTCTTGTCCTCAACTACCCCCCAACAGCCACTGCATCCAGCACATAATTCTCCGAAGCTTCCACTACCCACTACCAAGCACATCTTTCCCACCCCCATCACTTGCTGTTTTCCACAGGGCTCTCTCCCTACATGACTCCCTTGTTCATTTGCCCCTCCCCATTGAACTCCCTCCTGGCACATACTCCTTGCAAGCAGAACAAGTGCTACACCTGCCCCTACACCTCCTCCCTCACTACCATTCAGGGCCACAAGCAGTCCTTCCAGGCTAGGCGACACTTCACCTGTGAGTCTGTTGGGGTCATACACTGTGTTCGATGCTCCCGGTGGCCTCCTGTATATTGATGAGACCCGACGTAGATCATTTTAATTCCACTTCCCATTCCCATTCCGACATGTCAGTCCATGGCTGCTTCTACTGTTGCAATGAGGCCAATCTCAGTTTGAATGAACAACATCTTATATTCCGTCTGGGTGGCCTCCAACCTGATGGCATTAACATAGATTTTTCGAACTTCCAGTAATGCATCCCTCCATCTCCTTAAATATTCCCTATCCCCTTTTCCCTTTCACCTTATCTCCTTGCCTGCCCACTGCCTCCCTCTAGTCCTCCACCCCTTTTCTTTCTTCCATGACCTTCTGTCCTCTTTTATCAGATTCTTCCTTCTCCAGTCCTGTATCTCTTTCACCAACCAGCTTCCCAGCTCTTTACTTCACCACTTCCCCTCCCGGTTTCATCTATCACCTTCTGTTTTCCCCTCCGCTACCCCCACCTTTTAAATCTACTCCTCATCTTTTTTCTCCAGTTCTGCTGAAAGATCTCAGCCTGAACTGTCGACTGTACTCTTTTCCATAGATGCTGCCTGGCCTGCTGAGTTCCTCTAGCATTTTGTGTGTGTTGCTTGGATTTCCAGCATCTGCAGATTTTCTCTTGTTTGTGATTGGATTACTTCATTATTCCTTTGTTTTGCACTTTATTATTTTTGTAATGTAGTAATTTTACGTTCTTTCTGTATGTTGCCGGAAAACAATAAATTTCTCCACTAATAAGCTAGTGACAATAAACGTGGTTCTGATGCTCTACACTACAGACTACATGCATTCTGTGGAATACAGACTACATGCATTCTGTGGAATACAGACTACATGCATTCTGTGGAATACAGACTACATGCATTCTGTGGAATACAGACTACATGCACTCTGTGGAATACAGACTACATGCATTTTGTGGAATACAGACTACATGCATTCTGTGGAATACAGACTACATGCATTTTGTGGAATACAGACTACATGCATTCTGTGGAATACAGACTACATGCATTCTGTGGAATACAGACTACATGCATTTTGTGGAATACAGACTACATGCCTTCTGTGGAATACAGACTACATGCATTCTGTGGAATACAGACTACATGCCTTCTGTGGAATACAGACTACATGCCTTCTGTGGAATACAGACTACATGCACTCTGTGGAATACAGACTACATGCATTCTGTGGAATACAGACTACATGCGTTCTGTGGAATACAGACTACATGCATTCTGTGGAATACAGACTACATGCATTCTGTGGAATACAGACTACATGCATTCTGTGGAATACAGACTACATGCATTCTGTGGAATACAGACTACATGCATTCTGTGGAATACAGACTACATGCATTCTGTGGAATACAGACTACATGCATTCTGTGAAATACAGACTACATGCATTCTGTGGAATACAGACTACATGCATTCTGTGGAATACAGACTACATGCCTTCTGTGGAATACAGACTACATGCATTCTGTGGAATACAGACTACATGCCTTCTGTGGAATACAGACTACATGCCTTCTGTGGAATACAGACTACATGCACTCTGTGAAATACAGACTACATGCATTCTGTGGAATACAGACTACATGCGTTCTGTGGAATACAGACTACATGCATTCTGTGGAATACAGACTACATGCATTCTGTGGAATACAGACTACATGCATTCTGTGGAATACAGACTACATGCATTCTGTGGAATACAGACTACATGCATTCTGTGGAATACAGACTACATGCATTCTGTGGAATACAGACTACATGCATTCTGTGGAATACAGACTACATGCATTCTGTGAAATACAGACTACATGCATTCTGTGGAATACAGACTACATGCATTCTGTGGAATACAGACTACATGCATTCTGTGGAATACAGACTACATGCACTCTGTGAAATACAGACTACATGCATTCTGTGGAATACAGACTACATGCATTCTGTGGAATACAGACTACATGCTTCTGTGGAATACAGACTACATGCTGCTGTGGAATACAGACGACATGCACACTGTGGAATACAGACTACATGCATTCTGTGGAATACAGACTACATGCATTCTGTGGAATACAGACTACATGCGCTCTGTGAAATACAGACGACATGCGCACTGTGGAATACAGACTACATGCCTTCTGTGGAATACAGACTACATGCATTCTGTGGAATACAGACTACATGCGCACTGTGGAATACAGACGACATGCGCACTGTGGAATACAGACGACATGCGCACTGTGGAATACAGACTACATGCCTTCTGTGGAATACAGACTACATGCATTCTGTGGAATACAGACTACATGCGCACTGTGGAATACAGACGACATGCATTCTGTGGAATACAGACTACTTCTCTCCAATGAAACAGGCAGAACTACAGAGCTGTCGGTCAAATAATTCAATATGTAGATGAATCACAGCCTTAGAGCAGCATTTATGGTTCATAATCACCTTCTACACCCTCCAATCTTGTGTGGTACTATAAGTGTACAACATTGACACAGATTGAGAACAGAAGCACAAGACACTGCTAATGATTGAATCTGGAGCACAAAATTGATTGCTGGAAAAACATAATGGGTCAAACAGCATCTGTGGGGAACAACCCAGGCTCTGATTCATCCTTCCTTCTCACTTCTTATATGCTGTCTACCTTCCCTCTACACTCTATCCTCATACAGTCTTCACCTGAAATAGTGGCCGTCTCTTTGTCTCCAAAGATGCTGCTTAGTTCTTCCAACAGTTTAGACTGAGAACAATCTTGCAGTTCAGTTGTAGTCATATGTTAGGCACTATCATAATCTATACATTTGTTAACCTGCATCTTCTATCATTACCAATAACCTTCAGTTGGTGAGGTGTGGAAGGGACTCTGCTAGGAATGGCATCAGGATAACCACAAAGTGAGGTGTAACTCTCTGTACTCTATCAGTGGAACTTTGTAATCTCTCAACCAGTAGATAAGTCCAAAGTTCTGCAGACCTTCAGCATATACTTGTGAAGTGATATATACATGTAAGAGAAAGCTTAAAAGAAAAAGTGAGGTATGTTAGTTCCCTTTTCACATTATTGTGGTATCTCTTGACCCTGTCCTGAAGAAGGGTCTCAGCCCGAAAGATGCTGTCTGACCTGCTAAGTTCCTCCAGCATTTTGGTGTGTGTTGCTTGAACATCTCTTGTTGTTTTAATACTGCTTAAAGTCAAGATTTTAACTTTTTGTTACAATTTTAGAAGGAATTTGTAAAGCATCAAGAAATAATGCGTGGTGTTGACTTGTTATAAACACATTAACTGTAACAAACAATTATAGAATTTACTTAAAACTCATAGGCTGTGAAGTTCAAGCTGTCTGAGTTCTGATTGTGGGACTGTGCTGTTATGCTGCGGACAGATAACCTAGAATAACTATATAAAATCTACCAAAAGCTACTAATGAAATACATTAATTACAAGTAGGCTATGACCCTAATAGAGAGGACAGAAGAGGATTGAAATATCCATCAGACTGTCTGAAGCAAGCAGCATGTATGGAAATTAGCTACATCTGGGCAATTAGTGTGAGGATAAGAAGTAGCTTGGTCTTCAAAAGAAGATGCGGGGCTTGTAATGACTAAAGCAAAAATATATATTTACATGGTTTACAGGTAACTAGCTTAAGTCAAGTATCACTTCCATCGTTCCATCCATGTCAACTCACTGCCATCATCACCATCTGATAGGCATTCCCAGATTGTGTTCATTTTTTATTTTAATTTAGCCATTTTAATGATGGATAACTACATATAACTCGATCTCTATGTGTCTGAAGGCAGTGAAGCCTTGAACTCTAATCCTGCTAAGAAACAGAAACTATAGAAAGAGTGTCAATACAATGTTACATATCTGGAATATGTTTTATTCCATTCCCATCAGATCAGCGATGCCCTGTGTGTCTTACTTGTAATACTGGACTGTCTAATGAAGCCATGAAACCATCAAGTTTGCAGGAACACTTCCATAAAAGACACCCTAAAAAGGATACTTACGGTGTTACTCAGTTCCAGAAGATGAAAGAAGCATTTGAAAAGCTTTGAACACTCAATTCATTTGCCAAGAAATCTAAAAACTACCTTGATACTAGTCTCATTGCTTTTTATAATATTTTCAAAATGATAGCAACGTATGGAAAATCTCATACAATTGGTGAAAGGTTAATAATGCCTGCTATATAAGAAGTGCTCACCACTATTCTCAAAAGGGAAACCAGTATTTTAAAATCCATTCCTCTGAGAAATAACTCTGTAGTGTGTCATATTGATGAAACAGGTGAAGACATTGAGAATCAACTGCACAGAGCTACAAAAAACAGAATTCGGGACACAACTGGATGAGTCAATTGTGCGAGAAAGTGGGGCATTATTAATGGCATATGTACGGTTTATCAAAAATCGAAAAGTTTATGAAGAGATTCTCTTTTGTAAAAAGTTAAAAACAAATATCAACAGACAATAAATTTATGACTAGCTCAAAATATATATTGAGATAAAAGTATTCTGATTAGGAACATGATTTTTCATGCAACAGATGGAGCACCATATATGATAGGTCACCGTGCTGGTTTAGTGGCATTCATAAAAAAAGAAATTTCAAATCTGTTTACAATCCATTGTGTAATTCATCATCAGCATCTCACAGCATAAAACCTCAGGTAGCAACTTTATCAAACATGACTCTTACAATATCTGCTACCAACAAAATTAAAGCTCATCCATTAAATAGCAGAATATTTCACCAGTTATGCCAAGATAACAATGAAGAGTTTGAATGCTTGCTTCTTCACACTGAGGTGCATTGGCTGTCAAAAGGCTGCTGCTTAAAATGTTTCTTTGATCTTTTTGACACCGTGGTTGAATTTTGCTCAAAGTCAACAATAGCTTGGGGAAGAAAGTTGAACTTTTACATGGAGATTGGAGATATAGCATACCTAGCCAATCTGTATGACAAAATGAACATTCAAAATATGAAATTGCAGGATGAGAATTTCAATTTAATCCAGGCAAAAAATGCAGTGTCCACTTTTATCGAAAAATTGGAAATAATATAAGCAAAACATTGGGCGAAGAATGTTCTTGCAGTTCCCCTGCATGGAAAATGTGGCACTCTCTTTCACAGACGGTGATTTGCAAGAGTAATGCTTACACCTGCAGTCACTGAAGAAGGATATTCTGAATCGAATCAGGCATTTGAATAATTTTTGAAATTCCAAACTGGATAATTAACCTGTTTCTTTGGAAGAAAAAATTATTGAAATTCAGAATGATGAAGAAGTAGAAATATTTTTCAAAAATGAAGGCTTTTGTGGTATGTGGCTATATTGTCATATGGAAGTTTCCTGGTCTTTGGAGAAGAGCCAAACTGCTCTTTTATGCATTTCCATCCTCTTACCTTGTTGAGAAAAGGCTTCAGTGCAGTGAACCACACACTCACAGGAAACAGAAACCACTGGGACATTGTTACGTGTGAGGACTTGAGCCTTTTGCTGTCACAACTTGGACCAGATATTTCAACTCTTGCTAAAAACCATCAAGTTCAAGGATCACATTGATATCAAAGCTGCTGTACAGTGCACAGGTACTGTAAAAGCTAGGTTTAAGACAAATAAAAATTTAAAGCAGAGTAATTTTTCTCATGTTAGCATATGGTAGATGTGTTTTTACGCTGTGGGGGTGTCGTAAAGTATATTATGCCTAAGAGGGACATTGAGAGGTATGAAGATGCTTTGGGAGAGGGGTGTTGGCAAATATGAAGTTGCTTTAGGGGAGCATTGGGCTAAAGAAGGTTGAGAAACACTGGTATAGTACAAATGGCCCATGATGTTGTACTTTTAATCTGCTCTAAGGTCAATCTAACCCTTCCCCTCCATTCTTCTTTCATGCATATGGCTCTCTAAAGCTCTAAAACTCTCTTAAATGCCCCTAATGTATCAGCACTCTGGCACCCTTGGCAGTGTGTTCTGTGCACTTACGACGTTCTGTGTGAAAAAAACTACCTCTGATTTCCTCTCTATACACGACTCCAATCACTTTAAAATTACGCCGTTGGTGGAAAGGCACTGGCTAACCACCCTTTCTACATCTCTCTTATCATCTTACACACAGCTATCAAGTCACCTGTCATCCTCCTTCACTGCAAAGAGAAAAGCCCTACGTCACTCAACCTTATGTTCCATCTTAGCTGTTGAAATCAATATGCAAGTTAATACACAAGACATGGAGACCAAGATGTTGCCCGTGCAGCAGGCTCCCCTCTCCATACAGCTGATGAATCCAAAGGAATGGCAAAGACCGATACAGCTTGGCAGCAGCTGTGTCACAGGAGTTGTCAGTCAGTATTAAACTCAATGTAGGACTGCCTTAGGGGCTCCAGTTCCTGATATTTCCTTGTGGTTTATTCCCAAAGCTTCCTTATGAGTAGGTATAGCCATAAGTTAATGTAGGTTTGAGATCAGAGTTTTCCTTCTCCTAGACAAGCTGCCAGCCATCGCTGACAATCCCCATCTGGCAAAAGTGACTGGTTTTAAGGCACCAGTAACCTACCTCTGCCCCTTCTCCTGTCAGTAGAAACGGTTCTGCTGGGAGTAGCTAAGCCACACGTGAAGTCCAGGAATCGGACTCGGTTGTCAGAGGCTATTTGAGATGCGCACCACTGGGAGCATTCAGTAGGTAGTGGGAGCTTGTCCGCACCACCCCCTCCCCCAGCTATGACAACCTTAAGCAACTTTCCTCATATGATATGCTCTCTAATTCAGGCAACATCCTGGTAAATTTCCTCTGTGCTCTTGTCTAAAGCTTCCACATCCTTAGTATTGTTATGATAGGGCATCAATGAATATAAAATTGAGACAGGTTTTTAATAACAAATAGAAAATTTATTAAACACTGCTCAAAAAAAACCCCAAAAGTAAACAAACGACTAACTTATCCGGAAAGTTGGCTGCTATACGACAGCTTGAACAGTTCTTAAAGTGATAATGCAAAATCAGTTCTTTAAAGTAGTAATGCAAAAGTCTAAATGATTTACACAGTCAGTTAGGAGAGATTTTTCTAAAAGTAACAAATTCCTCGACATCATGACATTACTGCTGATTCCAGCCAAAATATGACTCGCCCAAAGGATTTACAATGAAGGAAATAAAACGACTTGAAGGCACTGACCTTTCCTTGGCGAAACCTTGCTCCAGTCCTTTCTGCTCTTTAGCAGTGACTGTCTAGGATGTAGGTTACTAACTCCTTTCGTATGAGGATCAAATAAGGTTGAACCTGTTTCACCGCTGACGACACCAACTTTTCTCGATCCTTCGGGTTTTCCGAACTTCCATAAATTCTTCGCACTCCGACTGGATTTTAACTGGCAGCGATTTTCAGAACTGCCAGCACAACGATTCTTACAGTAGAAATTAAAACTCCACTTTTAAAATGAAACTGCGTCATAAAATCAAATACGCAGCAGAACGGAGTCACTGACGAATTGAGCCACGAACTGACCAGCGTCACAGGGAGGGGTTCACCTTTTATACAGGCCATCACATGACCTCTCACTGGCGGGAAAATTACATCACTCCACCATCACAAGACCATTACATCATGCCCAGCAGAGCCTCAATTACATCATGGTCATGTGACAGTCACAAGATACCCACGGGGTATGTAACACCTCCCTCCAAAAAAACTTTTGATCTGTCATGAACAAAATTCTAACAATTTACCATTTACAAAAGAAAATACAAATGTATAAAATTTACAACATACACAGTATACATAGTATTATCATACAGCATCTTACAACTTACTATACAGTAGGAGTGTTGCAAATGTTAAAAATATCACTCCATAAAAACGAAATTACAGGGTACATTCAACAACGAGATAGGCAATCAGCAATCACATTATCTTTGCCTTTAATATGAGTTATCAAAATATTGTACGCCTGTAATATTGAACTCCAATTTAATAACCTATTTTTGTTTTCCATTTTACTCAGAAACACTAACGGATTATGGTCGGTGTAGACTATGAGTGGCTTTTGAGTTGTATGAACATACACATCAAAATGTTCTAAGGCCAAAACAAGAGATAACAATTCCTTTTCTATTGTTGAATAGTTTCTTTGATGCTCATTAAATTTCTTAGAAAAGTAAGCTACTGGATGATCAACCTCACCACCCTCATTTCTTTGCAATGATACTGCTCCTGCAGCCTCATCACTAGTATCTACAACTAATGTAAAAGGTTTTTCAAAGTCAGGTGCCTTTAGCACAGGTTGATGACATATCATAGTTTTCAATTTTTCAATTGCTTCTTGACAAGGCACTGTCCACACAAACTTGTCATTCTTCTTCAAGAGGTTAGTTAATGGAAGTGTAGTGGCACGCAAAGCGCTACGAAAGGAACACACGGAGGCAGAGAGAGCTGAACACAGAATGGCTTTACTGATTCAAACTCGCGCGCTTAAACCCCCCCCCCCCATGGGTCCCTGTGACCAGCGGGGCGGACGTGACGTCAGACCTAACCTAACCCTAACCCTAACCCCGGAAGATCCGCCCCGAGTGGGCCACGCGTCTGCCTGCAGCAGATGACCCTAATGATAACCACCTGATGGTGGTTCGAGCCTTGTGTGTGCGGACCACCACACCACCCCCCCCCAGAAACGCCCATCAGTCTGTGTGGCTTGCCCCCACACAGTGGAGCCCCCAGTCTGTGTGGCCTGGGTGGCCGGCCCCACCGGCGCGGTGCAGGTACCCTCACTGGTTGCTCAATGTCCAAGTGCACTTGTTTGAGGCGGTCCACTGTAAAAGTCTCTTCCCGGCCACCCACCTCCACGACACATGTGGATCTGTTGTGCTGGATCACCCTGAAGGGTCCCTCGTACGGCCACTGTAGAGGTGACCTGTGCATGCCCCTGTGAATAAAAACATACTCACAGTCTCGGAGGTCTTTAGGGGTGAAGGATGGCGTGGGACCATGCCTGGCGGTCGGGACCGGTGCCAGGGTCCCTACCTTGTCCCGCAGCCTCGTTAGCATCGCTGCTGGAGTTTCTTCCAAACCTCGGGCCTCTGGTACGAACTCGCCCGGGACCGTCAGGGGGCGCTGTAGACCAATTCCACTGAGGAGGTGTCCAGGTCCTCCTTGGGGGCTGTGCAGATGCCCAGTAGGACCAGGGAAGCTCATCTGTCCAGTTGGAGCCCCTGAGGCGCGCCATCAGGGCCGACTTGAGATGCCGGTGGAATCGCTCTACCAAACCGTTGGACTGGGGATGATACGCTGTGGTGTGATGCAGCTGGCTGCCCAGGAGCTGCGCCAGTGCTGTCCACAAACCAGACGTGAACTGCGCCCCTCTGTTGGAGGTGATGTCTGTTGGGAGGCCGAACCTGGCGATCCAGTTTGCAATGAGCGCCCTGGCGCAGGACTCAGTGGATGTGTCCGTGAGTCGTATGGCTTCCGGCCATCTGGTGAACCTGTCTACCATGGTAAAGATATACCTGGCGCCCCGGGAGACTGGCAGGGGGCCAACGATGTCCACGTGGATGTGTTGGAACCTCCTTTGTGTTGGCTGGAACTGCTGGAGCGGAGCCTTCATGTGCCGCTGGACTTTGGCGGTCTGGCAGTGTTCGCAGGTCCTGGCCCAGTGTCCTACCTGTTTGAGCAAACCGTGCCAGACGAATCTGTCCACTACCAGCTTGATGGATGGACGGGTGGGCCAGGTCATGCAGCGTGTCAAACACCCGGCGCCTCCATGCCACTGGTACCACGGGTCAGGGTTTGCCGGTAGACACGTCGCACAGGAGTCGATCCACTGCCGGGCCGATGGAGACGTCCTCCAACTGGAGCCCCGAAACGGCGGTGCGGTAAGCCGGAATCTCGGGGTCCAACCGTTGTGCTTCCACCAGTGCTGTGTAGTCTATTCCTGAGGACGATATGCCTACTGAGCAGAGGCAGGGGTGAGACAATGTGTCAGCAATGACATTGTTCTTCCCTGCGATGTGGCGGACGTCCGTGGTGAATTCTGAAATAAAGGACAGGTGCCTCTGCTGCCGAGCCAACCACGGGTCCAATACCTTGGCCAGTGCGAAGGTGAGGGGCTTGTGGTCCGTATACATGGTGAACTCCCTTCCCTCAAGGAAGTACCAGAAATGCCGGATAGCCAGGTAGAGCGCTAGCAACTCTCTGTCGAAAGCGCTGTACTTCACTGCTGGCCGTAGATGCCGGCTGAAGAAAGCGAGTGGTCGCCACTGGTCCTCGACGAGCTGCTCCAGGACTCTGCCGACTGCCCTGTTGGAAGTGTCGACTGTGAGTACCATGGGTACATCGACTCTCGGGTGCACTAGGATGGCCGCCTTTGCCAGCGCCTCCTTGGTCTGCTCGAACGCCTCCGTGGCCTTGCCGGCCATCAGGTGGAACAAGGGTCTCATGATGTGGGCCGCCACCGGCACGAACTGATGATAAAAGTTGACCATCCCTACAAACTCCTGCAGGCCCTTGACCGTGCTGGGCTTGGGGAACTGGCGGATGGCCTGGACCTTGTCCGGTAGGGGAACTGCACCATGTTGGTTGACTCTGTGTCCCAAGCAATCTCCATCAGCCCGAACTGGCACTTCGCCGGATTGATTGCCAGTCTGTGGTCACTCAGGCCTTGGCAGAGCTGGCGCAAATGTGCCACATGCTCTTGGTGCGAACTGCTGGCCATCAGGATATCGCCCAAGTAAATGAAAGCGAAAACCAGGCCGCGTCCCACCGAGTCCATGAGCCTTTGGAAAGTTTGGGCTGCATTCTTGAGACCGAAAGGCATCCTCAGGAATTTGAACAAGCCGAATGAGGTGATGAGGGCCATCTTGGGCACATTGTCAGGGTGCACTGGGATCTGATGGTATCCCCTGACCAGGATGATTTTCAAGAAGATGGTCACTCCGTGCAGGTTCGCTGAGAAGTCATGGATGTGGGGTACTGGGTATCTGTCGGCAGTTGTGGCATTGTTGAGCCTTCTGTAGTCTCCGCAGGGCCTCCATCCTCCTGTGAACTTGGGCACCATGTGCAGCGGGGATGCCCACGGGCTGTCTGAGCGGCATACGATTCCCATCTCTTCCATCTTACGGAACTCCTCCTTGGCGAGGTGAAGCTTGTCGAGTGGGAGCCTGCGAGCTCGGGCGTGCAGCGGTGGTCCTTGCGTGGGGATGTGGTGCTGCACATCGTGCTTGGGGTCGGCCGTGGAGAACTGGAGGGGAATTCTGCCAACACCCTGGTGAATTCATTACCCGAGAGGGTCACAGAATCCAGGTGGAGGGCAGGTAGCTTGGCTTCTCCGAGCTGGAAAGTCTGGAATGTCTTGGCGTGGACCAAACGCCGGCCTTTCAAGTCGACCAGGAGGCAGTTGGCTTGTAGGAAATCTGCCCCTAGTAGTGGCTGTGACACCGCTGCCAACGTGAAAGTCCAAGTGAAACGGCTGGACCCGAAATGCAGTGTGATAGTTCGCAGGCCGTACATCCGAATACTGGTACCATTTGCAGCAGTGAGTTCGGGGCCTGGGACTGCGTTACAAGTGTCCATGTTTGAAGAGGGAGTACGCTGACTTTGGCCCCGGTGTCTACCAGGAAGCGCCGCCCGGAGTCGATCCCAGAACTACAGGAGGCTGTCTCGGTGGCCAGCTGTCGTAGCCATTAGCGACGACTGGCCCCAGCATTTTCTGGAAAAGCACATGGTGGACGGCAGCGGCGCACGCCTGAGCCCCATCTTTGGTGATAGAAACACCATTGTTGCGAACTGTCATCTTTTCCCCCCGTGGGTCTCGACGGCTTCGGTTGCAGGGCCTGGGCTTTGGGTGTGCGACTGTGTCCAGGCCCATGAAGGCTGCTCCACGTTGCTTGCTCTGCCAAAAGACATCTGCTTTAGCCGCTACCCCGCGCGGGTCACTGAAATCCTCACTCGCGAGGAGGAGGCGAATGTCCTCTGGCATTTGCTCGAGGAACGACTATTCAAATAGAAGGCATGGCATATGGCTGTCCAAGAGTACCAGCATATCATTCATGAGCTCGGATGGCGAGCGGTCGCCCAGGCCGTCCATGTGGGGGAGCCGCTCAGCCCGTTCGCAGCGGGAGAGTCCGAAAGTACAGATCAAGAGCACCTTAAGCTTAGTAGCCCCCTCCTATGCTGTATTTGTATAGATGTAACAGTTGCATCTGCCCTTGTGCCACATAGATCACCCGAAGAATAAAACTAGGTTTCAGAAGGGGATTCGGTCTTTCCAAGTGTGGACACTGCATTGTATGCAGTCCATCCAGGAGGTGATCAAAGACTGAGTTGACAGCTGACACCATGTTTCAAAGTTGTAATAGTTTGAGCTGGGAATGAAGTTTCCACAAAATCTTGACCTTCAACAGGAAAAAGGCTCTGATTGCAGACATTGATTTGATGATGGACTGCAGTGATAGATCAGGGCATTTCAAGACTTTGGCTGTATGTCAGCTTTCTTCCTTCTAAATGACATGGATCGATCCCTCTGTGCAACCGGGCTAGCATTCACAGAATCCCAGACAGCTTCGTTCCTAGTGGCTAGGTTTCACTCACAGCTAGGAGGTAGTTTGTCTTGGTGCATTAGAACCTCGGCAGTACCTCAGCCCGAATCCAGATATCACATGTGTTAATGGAGCAAATGACTGCAAATTCTGTATGGCGATCCTCGTTCCAGTGGCAGTCTTTAGAATGATGCTATAGAACCCATCTGGCCAGTGTCTGCTTGATATTATTCGTCTTCAACAGTGAATTCATAAACACAAGTTTGGTAGGGAAAGGTGAATGACTAACATTTTAGTCATAAAGCACCCATTCTGTCTTCCATTTGAGAGGGAATAATTTACAGAGCTCTGGAGGATGAGCAGGGGAACCTGAATGGACTGCTTTTCTGCCATAGCAATTCAGTGATTCCAGGCATGTAGTCTTTGCAGAACCAATGTTCTATGGTAACTTGGTATTCGAGATTGAATGGGGATAAACCAGAATGCAGTATACTTGTGTAAGTATGTGTTTAATATATAGATCCACGATCTGATCCTAATTCGAAAGAACTAACAATACAGTTTGAAACACTAACCACTTATGCTACCATACTGCCCAAATTTGCAAAGGTCGGGTATGGGCCGGAACGGAGCAGTGGGGTCATAAATTGGACAATTTAAATGCTGGGCCAGATGGATTGAAAAGGCAGAGGGTCGGGTCAGTTCTGCTTGCCGCCCCATGACATTTACTACGCTCTCCACAGCGCTGAGGCTTTGTCCTGTTACGGTTGCTACGGGCTTCATCTCAGTGAGCTTTGATATGATTCGTCCCGATGTGTGATGGGCTGAGGCAATGGCCTGCTCCAGCTGCTCCGACTTTGGGGGTCTCTGAACTCCTCGCTTTTGTTCTGAACTCTGTTGCTTGCTTTTATTGTTTGCATGATCTGTGTTGCTTTCTGCCCCTTCTCTCTGAGCATTGTCTGTTGATCTTTTGTTTTTTAAATTGGGTTCGTTCGGGTTGCTTGTTCTGTGGCTGCCTGAAAGCAGGTGAATCTCAAGGTTCTATAATTTATATGTACTTTGATCTTTGAACTGGGGTGGCACACTAGCCGAGTGGTTAGTGCCAGCGAGCCAGGTTCAAATCCACCTCTGTCTGTAAGGAGTTTGTACATTCTTCCCATGGCCAAGTTTGCTCCTACGTTCCGAAGATCAATGGATAATTGATCACGTGGGTGTAATTAGGCAGCGCGGGCTCACTGGGCTGCAAGTGCTCATTACTGTACCATATCTCTAAATAATTGATAAACTACAAGGTGGCTTCACGTTCGGTCGCAGCGGCTTCTAAGGGGTCGACAAAAGGTACTGCTGTCCTAGTTACATGTATTGTTTTATGATTGCAAAATCCTGCTATACATTAAAGTACTGCAGGTCTTCCCTATCGGTGCCTTGCTCGTATCATGCTGCTGCCTGAGTCGAAGGAAGCGTACAGTCTAATAGTGAGTGACTGTCTTGATAGCTTTTCTTGTGATCGCCGGACCCTTTTGGAGATTTTTAATGTGTATTGCTACGAGTCCGATTCACTGATATTTTGGCTGAGAGCAGGGGCGTCTGTTGGGGGAGCTGCGTGGCCTCGGCCATTACGAGAGCGAGGCCTCAAGCCATGGCCTCGTCTATTTACAGCCACTAGGAGAAAGACATCGGAGTCGGCGCACTCCGCTGGCGTGCAGCATCTGGGCTGGAGTTGGTGCGGCCCCCCCTCCCCCCATGTTCCCTCGGCAAGTCAAGCTGTATCGTGGTTGACTGCAGATTGCTGCGGCAGTGATGGACTCAGGGCTCAGGGTGTGGACTATATATGTTTTTCTGCGTGGTTTTATTTTACTGGTAACCAATGTGTGCTCGCTGTCTTGTATGTGTGAGAGCGAGACCTCAAGCCATGGAGTTGCCTGTTTACAGGCGCCAGGAGAGAGGCGTCGAGGTGAGTGTGCTCCTCCAGGGTCGTGTGTCGTGCCGTCCAGCCTGGAGTTGGTGCTGCCCCCACCCCCCACCCCAGTCTTCGCTTGGCCAAAAACAAGCTGTACTGAGGTTGACTGTAAGCAGAACTGTGAAGTGGCACATTTTGGGAAGACAGACAGGGCATGTTGTAGAATAGGCCGATCTGGGGGTGAAAGTGCTGTCTATAGTTTGTTGAAAGAAGAACACAGTTAGACATGGTGGTGAAGGAGGTACATCAGGCAGGGCATTGAGTATGGATTTGGGACATCATTATCCAACTATATTTTGGTGAGACTGCTCCTGGAATACCATGTGCAGTTCTGGTCACCATACCACAGGAAGAAAAGGATGCAGGAAAGATCCAGAGGGATATTGTGGAGAGAGGATGGCTTGAAGGACAGACTGGATGGACTGAAATGGTTTTTCCTGAAGTGAAGGAAGCCGAGAGGTTACTTTATAGAGGTTTATAAAGTTACAAGGGGTGTATATAGACAAGGTGTGTGGTCACAGGATAGGAGGGTCTAAAATTAGAGGGCACAGATTAAGATGAGAGGGGAAAGATTTAAAAGAGACATGAGGGACAGATTTTTCACACAAAGGGTGGTTGATATATGGAATGAACTGCCAGAGCAAATAGTAGAGGTGGGAGCCATTTAACATTTAAAAGACATTTTGACAGGTTCCTGGGTAGGATAGGATATTGGTCCCATGCAGGCAGTTGAGAGCAGCTCAGGAAGATACCTCAGTCAGCATGGATGAGTTGGACCAGAGGTCCTGTTTCCATGCTGTATAACTCTACGTTACTATGACACATGGCAACATATAAATTGGAGGTGAGATAGACAGAAAACAGCTAATATCTAAATAACTACACTATATGAGTATGTCTCTAATTATTATTTCTGTTGTAGTAAATGTGAGAGTCTGGTGGTGATTTAATGTTACCTACATTTATTCATTGCCAAAGCTATAGTGACCCTCCTGAAATCTAAATTCCTTGTACAAAATCTCACTCTTGATGCTCAGCAGCTTATGTGAACAATCTCAAACATCATCATTTAAGTTGTCACTGAAACACCCCTCGCTGTATTCCCAATTCACACTAAGCACTGAGAATAAAAGCATCTTCTGAAGCCTTCATTATACCGCAATCTGCAATTCAGCTTTGAATTAATATCTCTTCAGGTGAAGAAGCTAATCTTGTGCCAATTTTTTTCCCTTGATTAGCCTACTGTACTGAAGTCTCAGCATCTAACAGCATTTTTGCATTAGCAAACTCTACCAATTCTATCCAGCTTTCTTAGCTCATTCCTTTTTAAGTAAATTTTCAAAAAATTCTTCTTAAATAATCACTAAGATTGAGTTTCTGTACAGCATATTGTGACAATGTTTCAAATAAAAAGAACTATAACTTTATCAGTCAAGCTACTCTATATGATTATTTTGCCCTGTGAGATTTGTGCCCCAATTTTCAGTGGAACAATATAGTTTTTTTAAACCAATAACGCCTGCTCCATTTCAGCAAGCCGATAACCCAGGAGATCCATTCATTTCATGCTTCTTTACCTAATGAGCTAATTTTCCATTAAGAAAGATGTGTCAGTATATTTGTGCAAAATTAAATGGGTGGAGCCATTGTCATTATCCAATTAAGCCACTGGCTGCATACTACAGTTGAATCACACACCTGTTCTGAACTTAACGCCTCTAGAAATATTATTATCAGTGAGCAGCAATTCATATAGAGTTAGATATCATTTTTGTAACCAAAGAACACAATAGAGCTTTGTTCTATTTAATAATATAATGCTCCTTTGCTCAATCAGCTCCAAGCTCTCTTTTCTTAATTCGTTGTTTAATCAGAATTTTTCCAGAAAAAAAAATAATTTAAATGGGAAATGGAACTAGATTATTTCAGGGAGCACAGAACATGCATGTATGTTGAAGTGACCAATTATAATGCAGCTGGTTGGAATTAAATTTCTCACTAATGAAAAGTCCGTGCTGGATTGCATATCTTAAAAATTGTATTTGAATTTCAACCAAAAAATGTTGATGATTAAGGAAGTCACAATGCAATTTTTTTTCACCTAGTTTTATCAGTACACTGGTACAGGGAACGCACTCATTTTAACATCACAGCAGCTAGATAGACGGCACAGCCCAGCTGAGGTAATAAAGCAGCAGTATCTAGTAGATATTTCAGCCCAGGTGGGAAAGTGGAACCAGTCAGAGAGTGCACTGTGGACATGGAGAATATGAACAGCAATGTTGATATCAGAGTTAGCTCAGTGACAGAAGATCATGAAGGCTATTTTTGTCTTCATCTTTTAAGGTGATGAAGAACTAGGAACATTGATATATTCCATGCTGAACCATGCTGGAAACAAGTCCCTGGTGATTCTCAAAACTAGGGTTGTGGATATGGCTTTAAACTAAATAGTAAAGGGGAAGAGGATGTGTTCAACATCTTGGGAAAATGATAAAGTAAAAGGGAAAAAGAATGCAGGAAAGGTTGCTAAACACTCCAAAATAAATAAGGCAAAAACTTAGAAAGGGATAAGAAATTTATCTTCAGACAATATAGAAACAAAATTGAAAGGAAGTGAGGTGTATACAGAATTGAAGGTGTTATATTTGAATGTACACTATATATAAAATCTTGTAGCACAGATAGAAAATGGCGGACATGATGTTCTGGGCATCACTGAGTCGTGGTTGAAAGAAAAATTCAACTGTGAGCTTAACATCCAAAGATACACATTGTCTTGAAAGGGCAGGCAGCTGAATGGTGGGGGGGGGGGCAGTGGGAGTGGCTCTGTTAGTTAAAACAGTTGAAAGCAAATCCCTAGAAAGAAGTGACATATGGTGATGTAGATTCATTGTGGGTAGAATTAAGAAACTGCAAGGGTAAAAAAAACCCTGATTGGAGTTACATACATGCCTCAGAACAGTGGCTAGGACGTGGGGTACAAATTACAATGAGAGATTTTAAAAAAGCATGTAAAAAAGGCCTCTTACAATGATCATGAGGGATTTCAATATGTAGGTAGATTGGGGAAGTCATGTTGGTGCTGGATTCCAAGAGAGGAGAATTTGTAAAATTCCTACAACATAGCTCTTTGGAGCAGCTTGTGGTTGAGCCCACTAGGAAAAAGGTAATTGTGGACTGGGCTTTGTGTATTGGGCAAGATTTCATTAGAGAGCTTAAGGTAAAGGAACTCTTAGGAGGCATTGATCATAATATGACACGATTTATGTTACAATTTGAGAGGGAGAAGATGAAGTCAGATGTATCAGTATTGCTATGGAGTAAAAGGAATTACAGAGGCATGAGAGAGGAACTGGCCAAAGTTGATTGGAGAGGAAAACTAGCAGGATGACAGTAGAGCAGCAATAGCTGGAGATTCTGGGAGCAATCCTGAAGACGCAGGATTGGTTCATTCCAATGAAGATGCAGCATTCTAGAGGGAGGAGACAAGGGAAGTCAAAAACAGCATAAACACAAAAGGGAGGCATACACTAGAGGATTGGAAAGCTTTTAAAAACCAGCCAAAGGAAGCTAAAAAGCAATAAAGGGAGAAAAGATGAAATATGAAGGTAAATTAACCAATAAAAGAGGATGCCAGATTTTTTTCAGATATAGAAAGAGTAAAGAGAGGCAAGAGTAGACATTGGACAGCTTGAAAATGAGATGGTAGTAATATGGAACAAAACAGTGGAAAAACCGATTAAGTGTTTTGATTGTAAAAGACACCAACAGTATGTCAGAAATTCTAGAGTATCGGGCCAGACGTGAGTATAGTCTCCATTACTAAGGAGTAAGTTTTTGGGAAGCTTAAAGGTCTGAAGGTAAGTAAGTCAGCTGGACCAGATGGACTACACACCAGTGCTCTGAAAGAGGAAGCTGAAGAGATTGTGGAGGCATTAGTAGTGATCCTTCAAGAAGCTCTAGATTCTGGAAAGGTTCCAGGTGACTGGAAATTCATAAATGTCACTCCGCTCTTAAGAGAGGGAGGCAAAAGATGAGAAGTTATAGGGCAGTTCACCTGAGAGTCAGGAGCACCAGGTTTCTTGGAGTACACATCATGGACGATCTCACCCAGTCCCTCAACGCCACCTCTTTAGTCAAGAAAGCACAGCAGCACCTCCACTTTATGAGGAGATTGAGGCTCCCCGCATCCACTCTAACCACATTCCACCAGAGCACCATCAAGAATGTCTTGACCAGCTGGATCAAGACAGCTGTGGGAATTGCAAGGCATCTGACCGCAGGATGCTGCAATGGATTGTGAGTGCTGAGAGAATTATCAGAGTTTCTTCCCCCACACCCCATTCAGGACATATACCAGAAGTGCTGCATTCATAGAGCCCTCTCCCCCCCAACTATCCCACAATCTCGTTGATATTCTACCATCAGGCAGAAGTTATAAGAAGAAGGACTGTTAGGCTGGGTAACAGTTTCTTCCCCCAGGCTCTGAGATTTCTGAACACTGTGCTACTATCCAGTACACATAATCTGGGACAGATGCATGGGAGGTTAGTTAGGAAGATTCAGTCGCTAGGTATACATGGTGAGGTAGTAAACTGGATTAGACATTGGCTCAATGGGAGAAGTCAGAGAGTGGTAGTGGAGGATTGCTTCTCTGAGTGGAGGCCTGTGACTAGTGGTGTGCCACAGGGATCAGTACTGGGTCCATTGTTATTTGTCATCTATATCAATGAGCTGGATGATAAAGTAGTAAATTGGATCAGCAAATTTGCTGATGATACAAAGATTGGAGGTGTAGTGGACAGTGAGGAAGGTTTTCAAAGCTTGCAGAGGGATTTGGACCAGCTGGAAAAATTGGCTGAAAAATGGCAGATGGAGTTTAATACAGACAAGTGTGAGGTATTGCACTTTGGAAGGAAAAACCAAGGTAGGACATACAAGGTAAATGGTAGGGCACTGAGGAATGAATTAGAACAGAAGGATCTGAGAATACAGATACAAAATTCCCTGAAAGTGGCGTCACAGGAAGATAGGGTCGTAAAGACAGCTTTTGGTTCATTGGCCTTTATAAATCAAAGTATTGAGTACAAGAGTTGGAATGTTATGGTGAGGTTGTATAAGGCATTGGTGAAGCCGAATTTGGAGTATTGTGTGCAGTTTTGGTCACTGAATTACAGGAAGGATATTAATAAGGTTGAAAGAGTGCAGAGAAGGTTTACAAGGATGTTGCCGGGACTTGAGAAACTGAGTTACAGAGAAAGGTTGAATAGGTTAGGACTTTATTCCCTGGAGCGTAGAAGAATGAGGGGTGATTTGATAGAGGTATATAAAATTATGATGGGTATAGATAGAGTGAATGCAAGCAGGCTTTTTCTACTGAGGCTAGGGGAGAAAAAAAAACAGAGGACATGGGTTAAGGGTGAAGGGGGAAAAGTTTAAAGGGAATATTGGGGGGGGCTTCTTCACACAGAGAGTGGTGGGAGTGTGGAATGAGCTGCCAGATGAAGTGGTAAATGCGGGCTCCCTTTTAACACTTAAGAAAAACTTGGACAGGTACATGGATGAGAGGTGTATGGTGGGATATGGGCCAGGTGCAGGTCAGTGGGACTAGGCAGAAAAATGGTTCAGCACAGCCAAGAAGGGCCAAAAGGCCTATTTCTGTGCTGTAATGTTCTGTGGTTCTGTAGTACCGGTGGCATTATACTGTTGTATATTTAAGTATATGTTATATATGCACTTTATGTCAACTTGTACAATTTATTTTTATTATCTGATAATTTTACTCTATATGCTGTATGTGATTTATTGTGGTTTGCACCTTGGTCCCAAAGGAATGTTGTTTTGTTCAGCTGTAGGCGTGTATATGGTTGAATGGCAATAAACTTGAACTTCAGGGGTTGGTAGGATTATTAAGGAAGAGGTTTCAAGGTATTTCGAGCCACATGATAAAATAGGCTGAAGTCAGCCTATTATGGGAAAATCTTGCCCGACGTATCTGTTGGGTTTCTTTGAGGGGATCTGTTCTTGTTGGCTGCTGGTGGCTAATGTGTTCCAAGATGGTTGGTGTTATGTCTCTAAAGAGCAAACATGAGGAAATCTGCAGATGCTGGAAATTCAAACAACACACACAAAATGCTGGTGGAACACAGCAGGCCAGGCAGCATCTATAAGGAGAAGCACTGTCGACGTTTCAGGCCAAGACCCTTCGTATTTGGTGTTATGTCTGCTACTTCTCACGGTTATGTTAAATAATGAGGTTGATGGAACTGATGGCTTTGTGGCCAAGTTTGTGGATGATACAAAGATTGTGGAGGGACAGGCAGCACTGAGGAGGTAGGGAGCCCGCAGAAGGACTTTTAAAACATCGGATTCCACAGGGAGCTGAGGAAAGGAGCTATTTATTATTTCATAAAGAAATGGAAAGTATCATAGTTATTACAGTGTAATCATATGAAAAGGATACACAGCCTGTAACAAATGTAATGGTTTACTCATTCTGGGGCAGTCACTCCATTGACCATGGCCTGTGATGGTCTTGGCTGCCTCATCTTTCAGACGTAAGCATTAATGGTCATAAGACCACAAGACATAGGAGCAGAATTAGGCCACTCGAACCATCAAGTCTGCCATTCCATCATGGCTGATTTATTATCTGTCTCAACACCATTCTCCTGCCTTCTCCCTATAACCATTGATGCTAACTACAAATCTATCAAACTCCGCTTTAAATGTCTTTGATGACTTAGCCTCCACAGTCATCCAGGGCAATGAATTCCCCAGATTCACTGCTCTGTGGTTAAAGAAATTTCTTTTCATCTCTACTCTAAATGAATGTCCCTCTATTCTAAGGCTGTACCTTCTAGTGCGAGACTCCCCCTCTATAGGAAACATCTTCTCCACATCCCCTCTATCTAGCCCTTTCACTATTTGATTGGTTTTAGTGAGGTACCTCTTCATTCTTCTAAACTTGTGAGTAAAGACCCACAGCCATCAAACGCTCCTCATATCTTTCATTCTGGAATCATTCTCATAAATCTCCTCTGGATCCTCTCCAATACCAATATGGTATATCTTTTCTTAGATAAGGGGTCTAAAACTGCTCACAATTCTCAAAATGCAATCTGACCAATGCTTTATAAAACCTCAGCATCACATCCTTGCTCTTATATTCTAGTCCTCTCAAACTGAATGCCAATATTGCATTTACCTTCCTTACCACCAACTCAGCCTGCAAGTTAAACTTTAGGGAATCCTGCATAAGGACTCCCAAGTCAGTTTGCATCTCTGATCTTTGAATATTTTACCCGTTTAGAAAATAGTCTACATCTTTATTCCTTCTACCAAAGTGCATGACCATACATTTTCCTACACTATATTCCATCTGCTTCTTCTTTGCCCATTCTCCCAATCTGTTCAAGTCCTTCTGCGAAGTCCTTACCTCATCAACACTACCTGTCCCTACGCCTATCTTTGCAATTTCTGCAAACCTGGCCACAAAGCCGTCAATTCCATCATCCAAATTGGTGACATATGATGTGAAAAGAAGCAATCCCAATACCTTCTGCTTCTCTAGCCATAATTATATGGCTTTGTCATGCCTTGTCATGCAAGTGCGATAGATGGGACCTGTGTGGAGGTAACCAACTTGATTGACTTAATTGTCATGGTGTGTGCTGACAGGCGACTCAACACAGATGAGAATGACAGACTCCCATTTTGAGACAGAAACGAGATTTTTCATAGGAATTCCATCTGAACATCGGTGACTTGAGTGAGCGACACCATGAGATGAATTCTTCCTGAAACACACAAAGACCCCACAATCTGTGTTAATTGGGATTCCGCTTCAAATAAGCACAATACACTGAAAGACCATGCCAGTCACAATAAACTTGACAAGTATAAAAAGAAAGGACAAAGGTATAACAAATCTAGATAAGACAATCATTAAAAAATAGAGATGCTCATGCCCGCAGGGCACAGGACATTTAGTTCTCTTTCTTTCTTAATCAATCTTTTTATTAATTAAAAAAGTACATATATATATAAACAAGAGAATTATCTCAAATATCTATATCGATAACAATTCATATGAGGTAAAATAAACGTTATCAAGATCATACATAGTATTAATCTAATAGTATATAATAAAAAATAAGATAATCAATTCTCCTCTTATCATTCCATGAAAAGAAGAAAATAGATAAAGAAACTTTTATAATTTTTATATACATAAAAACCCCACTAAACAAAAAAAACAGAAAAAAAACAAAAAGAGACAAAAAAGGGACTGGGCAGCCCATACTGAAAGTAAAAGCAAGAAAAAAGAGAAACTTTCTGATCAAATCCAAAGTTTTGAGAAAGTAACTGGAAGAGCAATAAATCAAACCATATGAAAATATTGAATAAAAGGTTGCCAGGTTTCTTCAAATTTAAAGGATGTATCAAATGTCCGACTTTTTATTTTCTCTAAACTTAAACAGGCCAGAATGGAGGAAAGCCAATAAAAAGCAGTAGGTGGATTAGAGTCCTTCCAGTTAAGCAAAATGACTCTCTGAGCCAATAAAGTTGTAAAAGCTATCATCTGTTGAGCGGAACCAGGAGTATATCTTGCTTCCGGTGGAGGGATCCCAAAAATTGCTGTAAATAAATTTGGTTGTAGGTCCAAATTCAAGACTTTTGATAAAGTTTTAAAGACATCTTTCCAAAAATTATCTATCTTGATACAAGACCAAAACATATGAGTTAAAGTAGCCACCTCAACATTATATCTGTTGCAAATAGGATTAATATTGGAAAAGGTACTGGCTAATTTATCCTTTGACATATGTGCCCGATGTACTACCCTGAACTGTATCAAGGAATGATGGGCACAAATAGATGAAGTATTTACCAAATGAAAAATTTTATCCCATTGATTATCTGAAAGTGACTCTCAAAATTCCAATTCCCACACAGCTTTAATTTTATTGTTAGATACCATTTGCAAATTCAATAACCATTTATAAATTATAGCTATCAGTCCTTTTTGAAATGGTTTAACTTGTAAAAGAGTATCTATTATATTGGGTGAATAGGCAGAGGGAAAATTTGGAAGTAAACTACGTAGAAAATTCCTAATTTGTAAATATCTAAAAAAGTGTGCATTAGATAGGTCATATTTGTCCACTAACTGAGTGAAAGATGTTAAACAATTCCCCCATAAACAAGTCTAAAAAGTTATTATTCCTTTGGTTTTCCAAATTAAAAAGGTCTGATTGGAAATTGATGGTTTAAAAAAATAATTAAGATGGATTTTACTAGAAAGATCAAAGTTATTAAATTCAAAAAATCTACAAAACTGAAACCAAATTCTTAATGTATGTTTAATAATGGGATTGAGGTCCCAACTACCAATCTTAGAAAGCAAAAAAGGAAGAGAAGCTCCCAGTAAAGAGGCCAAAGAATACCCCTTCACTGAGTTTTTCTCCAAATCCACCTATAAGATCAGTCATGTATGCCTGAGTAATGAACCCAAAAAGAAATACATTGAATATTAATTGCCCAGTAATACATTCTAAAATTTGGCAAAGCCATACCACCATGCTATTTTAATTTCTGCATTAGAGGTTTACTCAATCTAGGGTTTTTATTATTCCAAATATAAGATAGAAGATATAAGATAGTCTATTCTATCAAAAAACAGTTTAGGAACAAAGGAAGGGATTGCTTGGAATACATATAAGAACTTCAGTAACACTATTATTTTAATAGCATTAATTCGCACAATTAATGATAATGTTGTAGCGATGTACTACACACAGCGCCGAAATAACGACAGGCAGTCGGTAAGTCATTTTGAGACTAGTTTATTCAAACTTCGCGGCGCTGGCATTTAATCCCTAGCGCCCTCCCTCTCCGGGCGGAAATGACGTCAGAGGTGCATTACCAAAGTCTCCCCCCGCGCGCTGGCTATTTGTCAGCCGGTTCGCCTGCGCAGAAAGTGGGTCACCACAATGGACCATTTAGAAAATTTCTAAATTCTAAATACCATTTAGAAAGTATTTGTTGCGTGTATTCAATTAATGGAAGAAAGTTATATTTATACAGGTCCTTAAAATTTTTGGTAATTTTAATACCAAGGTAAGTAAAGTTATTTTTAGCAATGCTAAAAGGAATTTGATCATATTGATCCAAGTAGTTATTAATAGGAAATAACTCACTTTTGTGCAAATTTAATTTATATCCATAAAAACTACTAAATTCAGAAAATATAGATAACATAGAAGGAATAGATTTCTTAGGATCTGAAATATAAACTAACAAGTCATCTGCATACAATGAAACCGTATGCACCCTGGTCCCAGAGCTTTACCTGATTGAAAAGAGGATATAGCTAATTCTCTGGCCGGTCTGATTCGGTTGCCGTCGCATAACGCTTTCTTTTGTCTGATCTGCATTCCAGCTAGCATGCCATGAGAATCTTGCTTTTCCCAAGGCCTGAGCCTGCATAATGAGATGGACCACCAGTTGTCACTGGATGTGGTTGGATAGTATGATCTCTCTAGAACTATCCGGGGGAATACCAGAATAAGTTAGAGGCTCAGTTTAGTCAAGAACATGGCAAGCATCTGAGGCAGAGCCTGAATACTATCAAACAAAACAAAATGGAGGAGAATCTCTGGGAATGTTTCATCCTTACTGGATGAGCTGATTGTCATTTGCATCCATTTTGAGCAAGCAAACAATGTCCCATCTAGGTGCACCTGCCTTCTTCCCCATTGGCTCTTTCTTTTACATTCCGGTGGCAGAAGTTGGATCTGTTATCATAAAGGTAAATTGCATTAAATTTCATTGCACCCTTGTGTATATGACATGAACTACTCTAATTCAATTTGCTTCTTCTTCTTGGGCCCTTAGCTGCCAGTGGAGCTTAGGTCATCAATGACCTCTCATCACCATCATCCTCTGAAGCTGGTTAGACTTCATCAATGTTTCTGTAATCCATTGCATCCACAGGGGATTGGCCTCTCCAGGCTTCACCAGCCTTACTTGTTCACAACTCTTACGACAGGGAGATAGGGTTGGACTTTGAGAAGCCTAATGCAATTTTACTGTGTTGTAAAACTTCTAATTTGAAAAATGTTGTCCAAACATTCTTCTGTTCATCTTTGCTTTTATGATGATTTCCTGCCCTTTAACTCACAATACTGTTAAGAATGTTAAGACAAAAATGCATTAAGTGTTAACTTTTATGAATGCATCCCTGTTAGTTTATAAATTTATTTCAAGTACATTAATAGTATACACTGAGTAGGCAAAATCCTATGTTGTTGAACTCACAAAGCTTCTTCACAGACACCTCATGTTCACAACAAATAGCAGACACACAGACATCCAAAATCCCCTGAAGTTCAATTATTATCACTGGGTCAAAATTGTTCTAAGAGCACTGCAGAAATATCTTCATTATATTTCAAGATAACAACACATCATCACCTTCCAGGAGGCATGTAGGGATGAGCAATGAAGTTTTTGCTTGCCAATCTGGATAAAACATCCCTCCCTGCACAGGTGTGATATTAATTTAGTTAAAGTAAATTTATTGTCAAAGTATATGCATATATGTCACCACATACTACTTTGAGATCCATTTTCTTGCAGGCATTTATAGGAAAATACAGAAATATAGAATTTATGGAAAAGTATACGTAAACAGAGACCAGCAAACAAATCAGTGTGCAAAAGACAAATCGTGCAGATAATAAAAATGAAAATGCATAATTCTGAGGACGTGAGTTGTGAGGTCTTTAAAAAGTGAGTTTCTGGGTTCTTGAGTGAGGTCAGCATTGTGGTGAGTGAAGTTATCCACGCTGGTTCAGGAGCCCAATGGTTGTAGGGTAATAACTGTTCATTAACTTCGTGGTGTGGCACCTAAGGCTCCAGTCCCTTCTACCCTATGGTAAGTAAGTAATACTTTATTGTCACCAGACAATTGATACTAGAGCGTACAATCATCACAGTGATATTTGATTCTGCGCTTCACACTCCCTGAAGTACAAATTGAAGTAAGTATAATAAAAATTTAGATTATAAATCATAATTAGAAAATAGAAAAGGGAAAGCATGTTAGTGCAAGTCAGGTCCGGATATTTGGAAGGTATGGCCCAGATCCGGGTCAGGATCCGTTCAGCAGTCTTATCACAGTTGGAAAGAAGCTGTTCCCAAATCTGGCCATACGAATCTTCAAGCTCCTGAACCTTCTCCCAGAGGGAAGAGGGACAAAAAGTGTGTTGGCTGGGTGGGTCGTGTCCTTGATTATCCTGGCAGCACTGCTCTAACAGCGTGTGGTGTAAAGTGAGTCCATGGATGGAAGATTGGTTTGTGTGATGTGCTGGGCTAGGTTCACCATCTTCTGCAGCTTCTTCTGGTCTTAGACAGGACAACTTCCATACCTGGTTGTGATGCACCCTAGAAGAATGCTTTCTACGGTGCACCTATAAAAATTAGTGAGGGTTTTAGGGGACAGGCCAAATTTCTTCAGCTTTCAGTATAGGAAGGATGTGGAAGCATTGGAAAGGGTACAGAGGAGATTTACCAGGATGCTGCCTGGTTTAGAGAGTATGGATTATGATCAGAGATTAAGGGAGCTAGGGCTTTACTCTTTGGAGAGAAGGAGGATGAGAGGAGACATGATAGAGATGTACAAGATATTAAGAGGAATAGATAGAGTGGACAGCCAGCGTCTCTTCCCCAGGGCACCACTGCTCAGTACAAGAGGACATGGCTTTAAGGTAAGGGGAGGGAAGTTCAAGGGGGATATTAGAGGAAGGTTTTTCATTCAGAGAGTGGTTGGTGCGTGGAATGCACTGCCTGAGTCAGTGGTGGAGGCAGATACACTAGTGAAGTTTAAGAGACTACTAGACAGGTATATGGAGGAATTTAAGGTGGGGGATTATATGGGAGGCAGGGTTTGAGGGTCGGCACAACATTGTGGGCTGAAGGGCCTGTAATGTGCTGTACTATTCTATGTTCTCAGGAAGTAAAGGCGCTGGTGGGCTTTCTTGGCAGTGAACTGTGCTTGGTTTGACCAAGTCAGGTCATTTGTGATATTCACCCCAAGAAACTTAAAGCTTTTGACCTGTTCCACCTGCGCACCACCGATGTAGATGGGGCCATGCGGTCCGCTACTCCTTCTGAAGTCAACAACCAATTCCTTCGTCTTGCTGACGTTGAGGGATAGGTTATTGTCTTCGCACCATGCCACCAGGTTCTTAATTTCCTCTCTGTACTCAGACTCAACATTACCCAAGATACGGCCTACAATTGTGGTGTCGTCAGCAAACTTATATATTAAGTTTGATGGAAACTTGTCTACACAATCAGTGAGTACAGCAGGGGGCTGAGTACACAGCCTTGTGGGGCACCAGTGCTCAGAGTGATTGTAGAGGAGAGCTTGTCCCCTATTTTTACAGCCTGGGTCCTGTCTGTGAGGAAGTTGAAGATCCAGCTGCAGATCTGAGTGCTAAGACCCAGGTTCCGGAGCTCAGGAATCAGTTTATTTGGAATGATGGTATTAAAGGCAGAGCTGTAGTCAATGAAAAGGAGCCTTACATATGCGTCTTTATTCTCCAGGTGTTCTAAGAAGGAATGTAGTGCCAGAGAGATGGCATCTGCCATTGACCTGTTGCTCCGGTAGGTGAATTGCAAAGCGTCGAGGTTGTCTGGTAGGCTGTGGTTGATGTGTGCCATAACCAATCGCTCAAAGCACTTCATAGCAATTGATGTTAGAACCACAGGTCAGTAGTCATTCAGGCCCGCCACCTTGCTTTTCTTTGGCACTGGGATTATCGTTGCCTTCTTAAAACACAAGGGGATCTTAGACTGAAGCAGGGAGCAGTTGAAGATGTCAGCAAACACTCCAGCTAGCTCGCTTGCACAGGCCCGGAGAACCTGTCCCAGGACGCCATCTGGGCCCGTCGCCTTCCTTGGATTTATCTTCAGGAAGGCTCTTCTAACATCTTCCTCGGTGATGATGAATCTTGATGCCACCAGGTCCGGTTCATCCAGAGGGGTCGGGACGCTCCTCTGCTGTTCAAATCTTGCGTAGAATACGTTAAGTTCATCAGGAAGGGAAGCGCTACAGTTATTGATATTCCCAGCCTTTTCTTTGCGCCCAGTGATCTCATTTAGACCCTGCCATAACCTACTGGCATCCCTCTGGTTAGCCTGGGCTTCGAACTTGGCTCGATATAATTTACGTCAACGATTTGGATGAAGGCATTGAAAATAACATCAGCAAATTTGCTGATGATACTAAGCTGGGTGGCAGTGTGACATGTGATGAGGATGTTAGGAGAATTCAGGGTGACTTGGATAGGCTGGGTGAGTGGGCAGATACTTGGCAGATGACGTTTAATGTGAATAAGTGTGAGGTTATCCACTTTGGGAGTAAGAACAGGAAGGCAGATTATTATCTGAACGGTGTAGAGTTAGGTAAGGGAGAAATACAAAGAGATCTAGGAGTCCTTGTTCATCAGTCACTGAAGGTGAATGAGCAAGTGCAGCAGGCAGTGAAGAAGGCTAATGGAATGTTGGCCTTTATTACAAAGGGAATTGAGTACAAGAGCAAGGAAATCCTCTTGCATTTGTACAGAGCCCTGGTGAGACCACACCTGGAGTATTGTGTACAGTTTTGGTCTCCAGGGTTAAGGAAGGACATCCTGGCTGTAGAGGAAGTGCAGCGTAGATTCACGAGGTTAATTCCTGGGATGGCTGGACTGTCTTACGCAGAGAGGTTAGAGAGACTGGGCTTGTACACGCTGGAATTAAGGAGATTGAGAGGGGATCTGATTGAAACATATAAGATTATTAAGGGATTGGACAAGATAGAGGCAGGAAATATGTTCCAGATGCTGGGAGAGTCCAGTACCAGAGGGCATGGTTTGAGAATAAGGGGTAGGTCATTTAGGACAGAGTTAAGGAAAATCTTCTTCTCCCAGAGAGTTGTGGGGGTCTGGAATGCACTGCCTCGGAAGGTAGTGGAGGCCAATTCTCTGGATGCTTTCAAGAAGGAGCTAGATAGGTATCTTATGGATAGGGGAATCAAGGGATATGGGGACAAGGCAGGAACCGGGTATTGATAGTAGTTGATCAGCCATGATCTCAAAATGGCAGTGCCATTGGGCCAAATGGTCTACTTCTGTACCTATTGTCTATTGTCTATTGATATTGCCTCTTGGTGCCCTTAATGACTTTCCGGAGTTCACACCTGGATTCCATGTAGCGACTGGTATCTCCGGACTTAAAAGCCACAGCTCTAGCCTTCAAAAGGGACTGGACTTCATAATTCATCCAAGGTTTCCAGTTAGGGAATAACCGGATCGTCTTGCGAGACACACAGTCCTCTGTGCATTTCCAGATAAAGTCCATGACAGCTGAGGCATACTCATCAAGGTTAGCTGCAGAGTCCTTGAATACTAACCAGTCCACCAATTCAAAGCAGTCACGGAGGACCTCATCTGTTTCCTTTGTCCAACGTGACACCACTTTTGACACCGTGACCTCCCGCTTCAATTTCTGTTTGTAAGCCGGGAGGAGGAGTACGGCCTGATGGTCCGATTTTCCAAAGTGAGGTCGTTGGACGGAACGGTAGGCATCCTTGACTGCTGTGTAGCAGTGGTCAAGTATATTCGGGCCTCTAGTGGAGCAGGAGACATGTTGGTATAACTTTGGCTGTGCTTTTCTGAGGTTGGCCTGGTTAAAGTCCTCGGCTGTAATGAGCAAAGCCTCCAGATACCTGGTCTCAGGTTCACTGATGTTGGCATACAGTGTATTCACAGCACACTCCACGTCCGCCTGGGGTGGGAATGTAGACCACTGTCAGTATGACCAAGGTGAATTCCCGTGGCAGATAAAAGGGACGACGTTTCACCGACAGATGTTCCAGGTCCGGACTGTAGGAGCTTGTCAGTGCACCACGCAGTGTTGATCAGTAGGCAGACAGCACCTCCCTTCGTCTTGCCCGAAGACGCCGTGCAGTCCATCCGATGGATGGAAAATCCCTCTGGTCGGATGGCACAGTCAGGGGTGGCAGGGGAGAGCCAGGTCTCTGAAACGGAATACACAGCTGTTCTGCATCTCCCTGCAGTAGGTGAGTCACCCTTTAAGATCATCCACCTTGTTCTCTATGGCTGCACATTAGCTAGTAGGATGGTGGGCAAAGGGATCCTAAAGACCCTCCGCTTCAATCTGACCAGCTGCCCAGCTCTTTTCCCACACTTCCTTGGTAAATAGTGCATCTTTCCAGATTTCCATCAATACAGTGTGTTATTGGCAGCTCTTTGAGGTTGGTGGACATGTCCCACGGGGATCGATCGGCGGGTCGCGTCGTCGGGCGCTCCAGGTCGGGCCGAGTGACGGGGGAGACTCCACTGCCACTTCCAACTGCCGGGGGCCCGGGCTGTTGATCGGGTCAGGCCTTGAAGCTGACACTTAATCCCTGAGGGTCGGACTGCCGACTGAAACAAGTCCGTGAACTGAGTCATGTTTACAGAGGCCTTCACTCCAGCCGAGCCCCGGGCTCGATTTCCGAGGTAAGCGGCGGTGGCCTCACTTCCGGCAGCTGTGGATGGCCACCAATGGGGCTCTACGGTAGTCGTAAGAAGAGAGCATGGGGTCCTTGATGCTGCTTTCATGGGGCAGCACTCCTGGTAGTGTGTTTATTAATGGGGAAAATTAATTAATTAATTTAATTAATTCATTAATAGAAGAAAACCTTCCTGGGCTACAGCAAACTCCTACCGATTTTAACACCAGCGACAAAGCTCAAGGAAGCAATGGAACTCACGTTGCTCCCGACGCACTTGGGAGAACTCAGGCAAAACTACTTCGATGCTCTGCACCTACAAAATTAATCTGAACTGACAGATGCCTTTGAGGGTTTGGGCAGCGTTCGGGGCACGCAGGTCAAGTCTTTATGGATGCTACTGTTTCTCACAACTACCCCCAACAAGAATGTAGATGATTTCATCACAAGATTGACCCTAGTCTTCAGGAATGCAGGTACAGTGTCCAAGATAGGAGGACATGGAAGAGCCTTCTATCTGAAAGCACGATTTCTCCTGGGATAAAGCATGCTCCGCAACTCACCACCAGAAGGCAGTCAACAGAGGCCTTACACAGGTTCAGCCCCTTCCCTAAAGCATCAATGCTTGCCAGGGGATACCGACCCGCAGCCTACAGTCTCCACAGAGATCACATAAGCCTTCACAGAGATGGGATTGCTGTGGTGTAAGTCATGCCCATTGAGCTGATTTCAAGCATCGAATGACAGCCTACTGGTTCTGTCAGAAGGTGGGGTACCTCAGGAAGGTCTGCTTTGCTAAGCAACATGCCATGGGAAAACTGAAGAATTCAACCATCAACTCTATGCAAGGACACTGCCGGAATGAATATTATCCTTACACCAGTTTCCCAATTTACGACTGCCGAACTCAGTTGTCTGCAGCTACACTGGCGATGTCATGCACACATGTGGTGTCTGTAAGGCAGAAGTGGTTCACCAGGAGGACCAGTTTCATTTACGGGGGAGGCCAACAGCCTATTTTGCTGGATGGAAATTGGATTGCCATCGGTTCTGTCTTGCCTCAACCATATTGAGGGGGAGGAGTCCTCCATTGATATCACTATTACAAAAGCACGAGCGGTTTTGCCAAACTAATCTTCGGTTTAATACTGTGATCCAACGGCTAAGTTCAGGTTTAAGGAGAACCATCAGCCGAAGTTTTACAAGGCTCGCCCAGTGCCGTATGCTGTGGCCCAAAGGTAGAAGAAAAACTTGATTGACTATAGAGAGCAGATCTCGTATAGCCAGACGTCCAGCAGCCAATTTGTAGCAAGCAGGAGGCCATGAAACAAAGACACGATACACATACCAGACCGCGAATGTTTGGTGCCAGAGATGAAGTCTACATGTGTATCTAGTGGGAGAAAAAACTAGCTACCGTCTGTCGTCAGGCATTGTCACGGTCAGGTAGCAGAATGTGAGTTGGCAGATGGACAACATTTGGATCATATATGCCAGCAAGCTGATAGGGAACCCAGAAAAGCTATAGAAGTGTCCTCTTCTGATGAAGACCGTATCCCAGCAGATGAACCATTGGACATTTCGTCGAGGGAAGGGAAGAGGAGATTCACAGTCAACTGCTCTAGACATCAGCAAACCAGGAAGATAACCACAGAGAGATAAACACAAGAGGTTCTGCAGATGCCAGAGTAACATCTACAGATGTTGGAGAAATTCAGCAGGTCAAGCAACATCTATGGAAAAGGGTAAGCAGTTGACGTTTTGGGCCAAGAGCCCTCTTCAAGTCTGGAAAGGAAGGGGGAAGAAACCAAGCAGAGAGAAAGAGAAGCTGCCCCTCTATGGCAGTCCACATGGATACACTGACCACTTGATCAGCACCAAGCAGGGTAGATATTTCATAATTTTTCTCAGTTTGCCTCGCTTAGTCCTTTCCTCTGTAGCTCCCGTCTATGGACGGGAGGGATGAACTGCACCTGACTGACTGGGCCTCCTGTGTACAGAGGGTTCACTCTCTTTTGACACAGGATTTTGAGTGCACATGACATTCATCTTGTCAGGCTCGTTTCATTGCTCCCACACTAAGGTCACCCAGTATGAACTGTTACTAACGTGGCTCAGTTAAAACTTGTAATCATACTACACCATTGTTGTCTCGCTCTGTGCACATGTAACAGACCTCCAACTTCCTGCTCCTGCAGCCAGTAATCAGCTCCTTAGCCTTGCTAACATTGAGTGAGAGGTTGTTGTTGTGCCACCACTCAGCCAGATTTTCATTCTTCCTCCTATATGCTAATTCGTCACCACCTTTGGTTCTGCCAATGACAGTGATGTCATCAGCAAACTTAAGTATGGCATTGGAAATATACTTAGACATGTAATTGTAGGTATAAAGCGAGTAGAACAAGGAGCTAAGCACCTTTTGGTGTACCTGTGTTAATGGTGATTGTGGAGGAGAAGTCATTGCCAATGGTACTGATTGGGGCCTGCAACTGCGGATCCAGTTACACAGGGAGTATCGAGGCTTAGGTCTTGGAGCTCAATGGTTAGTTTAGAGGGTATGATAGTGTTGAATGCTGAGCTGCAGTCAATGAAGAACATCCTGATGTATGCATCTTCACTGTCCAAATACTCCAGAGCTGAGTGAAGAGCCAGTACAGTGCCATCTGCTGTTGACTTGTTGCGATGGTAGGCAAATTGGAGTGGATCCAGTCGATCTTAGGGCAGGAGTTGAAATGCTTCATGACCAACCTCTCAAAGCATTTCATCACTGTTGATGTAAGTGCTACTGGGTGATAGTAATTGAGACAGGTATGATTGCAGCCTGCTTAAAGCAGGTGGATCCCTCAAATTACTGAGGCAAGATGTTGACAGTATCAGTAGACACACTATCCAACTGATAAAAACATAGAAACATAGAAAATAGGTGCAGGAGTAGGCCATTCGGCCCTTTGAGCCTGCACCGCCATTCAGTATGATCATGGCTAATCATCCAACTCAGAACCCTGTACCTGCTTTCTCTCCATACCCCCAATCCCTTTAGCCACAAGGGCCATATCTAACTTCCTCTTAAATATAGCCAATGAACCAGCCTCAAATGTTTCCTGTGGCAGAGAATTCCACAGATTCAACCCTCTCTGTGTGAAGAAGTTTTTCCTCATCTCGGTCCTAAAAGGCTTCCCTTTTATCCTTAAACTGTGACCCCTCATTCTGGACTTACCCAACATCGGAAACAATCTTTCTGCATCTAGCCTGTCCAATCCCTTTAGAATTTTATATGTTTCAGTAAGATCCACCCTCAATCTTCTAAATTCCAGTGAGTATAAGCCTAGTCGATCCAGTCTTTCTTCATATGAAAGTCCTGCCATCCCAGGAATCAATCTGGTGAACCTTCTCTGTACTCCCTCTATGGCAAGAATGTCTTTCCTCAGATTAGGGGACCAAAACTGCACACAATATTCTAGGTGCGGTCTCACCAAGGCCTTGTACAACTGCAGTAGAACCTCCCTGCTCCTGTACTCAAATCCTTTTTCTATGAATGCCAACATACCATTTGCCTTTTTCACCGCCTGCTGTACCTGCATGCCCACCTTCAATGACTGGTGTACACTGACACCCAGGTCTCGTTGCATCTCCCCTTTTCCTAATCGGCCACTGTTCAAATAATAATCTGTTTTCCTGTTCTTGCAACCAAAGTGGATAACCTCACATTTATCCACATTAAATTGCATCTGCCATGAATTTGCCCACTCACCTAACCTATCCAAGTCACCCTGCATCCTCTTAGCATCCTCCTCACAGCTAACACCGCCGCCCAGCTTCGTGTCATCCGCAAACTTGGAGATGCTGCATTTAATTCCCTCGTCTAAATCATTAATATATATTGTAAACAACTGGGGTCCCAGCACTGAGCCTTGTGGTACCCCACTAGTCACTGCCTGCCATTCTGAAAAGGTCCTGTTTACTCCCACTCTTTGCTTCCTGTCTGCCAACCAATTCTCTATCCACATCAATACCATACCCCCAATACCGTGTGTTTTAAGTTTGCACACTAATCTCCTGTGTGGGACCTTGTCAAAAGCCTTTTGAAAATCTAAATATACCACATCCACTGGCTCTCCCCTATCCACTCTACTAGTTACATCTTCAAAAAATTCTATAAGATTCTTCAGACATGATTTTCCTTTCACAAATCCATGCTGACTTTGTCCGATGATTTCACCTCTTTCCAAATGTGCTGTTATTCACATCTTTGATAACCAACTCTAGCATTTTCCCCACCACTGATGTCAGACTAACCGGTCTATAATTCCCCGGTTTCTTGCTCCCTCCTTTTTTAAAAAGTGGGGTTACATTAGTCACCCTCAGTTACTAATCCAGAATTAACTTGATTAAGACAAGTCTTCAGTACTCGGCCAACTACAGCGTCTGGGCCAGGTGTTTTCTGTTGGTTCACCGCCCCCCGCCAAAGGCTGCTCTCATGTCGGCTTCAGGGATTGAAATCACAGGGTTGTTGAGGACTGTGCAGACTCATAATGTTCTGTCAGTCAAAATGAGCATAAAAGGCATTGAGCTTATCTGGAGTGAAACCCTGTTATCATCTATGTTAGTTGTTTTTGCTTTGTAGAAGGTGATAGCTTTCAAGCCCTACTACGGCTGTCGAGCATTTTCTGTGATTCGGGTTTAGTCCAGAATTCCAACTTTACATGTGGGATGGCTTTCCGGAGGTCACACCTTCTACTTCCCTGGATCACCAGTCCTGAATACCACCGATCTAGCCTTCAGCTCTGTTGATTGCTGGGATCTGAGCATATAGATTGGACAGCTCAGCCATGGTTGTATTGAATAGCAGCGCAGTCTTGAGGGTCAGGTGGCCTATTCCCATCTTATTTTCTTGTGTGAGCTGCTGACAATTTATCATCCCTCTATATCAATTTGTACAAGGTACTAATATGGATAGTTCCTGGTTCTGTGATGACTGGGAATCTGATTCCCTTAGTGTGTTCCTATTCTGACTTTTAATTTTGCCTGGGTTACCCTTGCCCAAGAGCCAAGGATAACACTATTAACAAACTTTCCAGGAGGTGTGAAGAGACCCATGTTGTGCTGTGGTATTGCACTGTGGGATTATACCTGCAGTATAATCAACCTCATTGACAACCATTTGGGGAAACCTTCCTTGTCTGTGTTCTTGGGAGATATCAAGTTATCCCAGAAATAAAGAGCCACCACTCTTTTGAGATAGATTAGTTAGCAAAGGCTAAGTTTCTAAGTGATTGATTAAGAGTGAAGATGGTTAAACTGCAAAACACGGAAAGTGTAAATTATAAATTACGATGTGCAGAGAGGTTAAGCACAACATAATTTGTACTTTAGTGATATATTTAACTTCTAATTACTTACTTCAATCAATAAGAATTATCATGGCAGAATTATTGTTCAGAAAGTTGCCTAACAAAGGGAAAGTTGTTGATCACACCTGCAAACTGGAAACATTCAGAAATCAAGCCAAGTTTACAATCTTTGGAAAATTCTCCACGGAGAATTTCTTCCCCCTTTCCTTTTGTGCTTATCCAGCAGTACTGATTCATTGTTGTGCTCTTGGTCTTTGAGTCAAAATGCTCATGTGGACATTCATCTCCTGTATTTTTATAAAGACATCAGCTTAAATTGCACACAGCTGTGATGGAAGGCTGGTGGAATCCCTGTCCTCTACTGACCCTCCCCAGATCAGAATGGAAATACTGCTGGTATTGGATGTGCTGGGATGAACTGTACAGCTTTTCAGCATTGAGATGTGGATCTCTGGTTAGTAGGGGTTATTCCTAGAGACAGTCAGTGCCTTCTACATGTATTGAAAGACCATCAATTATCTCCTGTTGGATGTAATCCAAAAGACGGCCATTGAGCTTGTTAAGGAGATTGCTGTGTAGAGAGCTGTTATCACAGAGGGAGGAAGAGACTACAGCCATTTCGTAACCTTTATGCTGGAATGGAGTTAACACACAAGACAAATGGGAGAGTGTTCAACTTGTCATCTCATCTAAAAACTTAAATCAGCCAACATTCGACTTCAGGCTATGTTAGATGCAGCCTGTGGCCTTTTTGCAACATTTGCAAACTCACTTCCTTAAGTGACATCACTGCTGAGTCTGCATGTTCTATCCACAGTGAATTGTGATGGGACCCTTTCGGTTTGTAATCTACAGGGAAGATTTGGATGTGGATGTGGGAAACATGCAGTAAGTCTGCAGATGACCAAAGGTTGGTGGAGCTGTTGGTAGTGAGAAGGATGGATGTAGGCTATAGAATGATATTGATGTATTGGTGAAATGGTCTGAGATATGTCAGATGGAGTTTTATCCTGATGTATGTGATCTGATGTAATTTTGGAGAACTGATGAGTGTAGGTATGATCCAGGGCAGTATTGAATAACACAGGGCTCTGGGTAAACCATCTTTGACAATGGTAGTGTGGATAGATAACATGGTTATGGAGGTACATAAGATACTCTCACTAATACAGGGCATTAAATTCTGGTCAAGAAGTTGCCAGCGTACAATGCTCCTTCAGTCGGCTTCATCCAGCTAACACATGAAAAATTTTTTTTACTCCTTTTATGTCTGTTTTTCACCTTGTATGTGTTTCTGGGACTGTTAGAGCCTGTGATTTACAGTCTACAGATTGTTTGAGTGACCCAATGCATTGCTGTTTCCTAGAAAATTCTGGGAAGTGAGCACGTACCTGGATGACCTCGAGGCAAAGAGACTTTGATACGGAGTACAAGCTGATATTCGACTGGTTGAAGTGTCCATTAAACACGTTAAAGTGTTGAGGAAGATTGAGACATGGAAGCGAATGTGGGCAGTGAGCAAAAGTTCAGCGCTGGCTGCCTGCCTTTTGATCCTGTGAGCAGCCTATCACTGTGTGGCTCACTGCGGCAGGCGGGTAGGCCTCTCTGCCTCGTGTGGTGTCCCTCTCTTTCGATGGATGTTGGTGATATCAGAGGATGATATCATGGTTCTGTGTTTCTGGACTGTGGACTTCAGATTTATGGTTTTTATATTCTGTGTGTTTTTTTAATCGCCTTTTCCTTTTCTGTTTTATTGTGTGAGGAGAGGGTGTTTGTGGGTTGATATTCCTTTAGTTATTTGTGTGGGGGAGGGGATGTTTGGAGGAATGTTCTTGTTCCAATTTCTGTGGGGGTGGGGATTTGGAGATTGATGATGGGGATGTCCTTCTGTTTTGAGCGGGGGAGGCTGGGTTTCATATTCCTCTCTGAACACCTTTCTTTCTTTCTTTCTTTTTCAATCTTTTTATTATTATTATTAATATCAACAAAATAAAATTGATACATAGATAATGGGACTACAAACATACATATTTCAACTGAACATGAAAGAATACTTAAGCAATGGTTACAGTATAAATGAGTATTCCCAAATCATGGACGATATAATTTACAAATAAACAAGGCAAACCTAGGTATATCATAATATATATATTAAAAAAACAGAAAAAAGAAAAAGAAAAAATAATTATGCAAAAAAAACTAATTTAATAATCTAATAACTAATAAGGAAAAAAAACAAAAAAGAAAAAGAAAAAGAAAAAGAAAAAATGGGAAAAAAAGGGCTGTTTATAATAACTCACAAAAATACAAAATCATCAGTGTCGTCAACTCCGATCCTCTCAACATATATAAAATCGAAACTGGAAAAACAAATAGGCTTGGAACAGGGTCGTATTACATCATATGAAAATATTGAATAAATGGTCTCCATATCTTTTCAAATTTAATAGAAGTATCAAATACAACACTTCTAATTTTTTCTAAATTTAGACATAACATAGTTTGAGAAAACCAATGAAATACGGTAGGAGGATTAATTTCTTTCCAATTCAACAAAATAGATCTTCTACCCATTAATGTAAGAAATGCAATCATTCGACAAGCAGAAGAGGATAAATGGAGTGAGTCCATCATTGGGAAACCAAAAATTGCAGTAATAGGATGAGGTTGTAAATCAATGTTCAATGTTTATACGCCAAATGTGGATTGTCCCGATTTTTTTAAGTCCTTATTTACTTCTCTACCTAATCTAAATGAATATAAGTTAATAATAGGTGGTGACTTTAATTGTTGTTTAAATCCTTTGTTGGACAAATCTATATCTACTCAGACTTTACCTAATAAGTCGACCACTTGTATTAACTCTTTTTTGACTGATAATGGAATTTTTGATATTTGGAGATTTCGGCATTCTAAGGACAAAGAGTTTTCATTTTTCTCACATGTTCATCATTCCTACTCGAGAATTGATTTTTTTTTTATTGGCTCTTGTTTTATTCCATCGGTAATTGGTTGTAATTATGATATTATAGCCATCTCTGACAATGCTTAAAACTTTCTATTAAATTTACGGATACAGCTTCTAGTGCTAGACAATGGCGATTTGATTCTACCTTTCTGAACAGCTTTTATACATTTTCTTTGTTTTGTGGCTATCTGCAGAAGACACATTTCAGAGTTGTATATGGATACATGCTTTGATCCTAAATGAACCTTTGAACCTTCGAAACACACAGGCGGGGAGTTTATGCTCCAGGTGTTTAAAATGCTAGTAAGTCTTCAGCTGCAGTTTTACCCTTAGCACTACAGGAAGGATGTGATAGTGTTGGAGAGGGTTCAGGAAGGATGTGATAGTGTTGGGGAGGGTTCAGGAAGGATGTGATAGTGTTGGAGAGGGTTCAGGAAGGATGTGATAGTGTTGGAGAGGGTTCAGGAAGGATGTGATAGTGTTGGAGAGGGTTCAGGAAGGATGTGATAGTGTTGGAGAGGGTTCAGGAAGGATGTGAGTGTTGGAGAGGTTTCAGGAAGGATGTGATAGTCTTGGAGAGGGTTCAGGAAGGATGTGATATTGTTGGAGAGGGTTCAGGAAGGATGTGATAGTGTTGGAGAGGGTTCAGGAAGGATGTGATAGTGTTGGAGAGGGTTCAGGAAGGATGTGATAGTGTTGGGGAGGGTTCAGGAAGGATGTGATATTGTTGGAGAGGGTTCAGGAAGGATGCGATAGTGTTGGAGAGGATTCCGGAAGGATGTGATATTGTTGGAGAGGGTTCAGGAAGGATGTGATAGTCTTGGAGAGTGTTCTGGAAGGATGTGATTGTGTTGGAGAGGATTCCGGAAGGATGTTATTGTGTTGTGGAGGGTTTAAGAAGGATGTGATAGTGTTGGAGAGGGTTTAAGAAGGATGTGATTGTGTTGGAGAGGATTCCGGAAGGATGTTATTGTGTTGTGGAGGGTTTAAGAAGGATGTGATAGTGTTGGAGAGGGTTTAAGAAGGATCTGATAGTGTTGGAGAGTGTTCAGGAAGAATGTGATATTGTTGGAGAGAGTTCAAGAAGGATGTGATAGTGTTGGAGAGAGTTCAAGAAGGATGTGATAGTGTTGGAGAGGGTTCAGGAAGGATGTGATAGTGTTGGAGAGAGTTCAAGAAGGATGTGATGTTGTTGGGGAGAGTTCAGGAAGGATGTGATAGTGTTGGAGAGAGTTCAAGAAGGATGTGATTGTGTTGTGTAGGGTTTAAGATGGATGTGATAGTGTTGGAGAGGGTTCTGGAAGCATGTGATAGTGTTGGAGAGGGTTTAAGAAGGATGTGATAGTGTTGGAGAGGGTTCAGGAAGGATGTGATAGTGTTGGAGAGGGTTCAGGAAGGATGTGATAGTGTTGGAGAGGGTTCAGGAAGGATGTGATAGTGTTGGAGAGGGTTCAGGAAGGATGTGATAGTGTTGGAGAGGGTTCAGGAAGGATGTGATAGTGTTGGAGAGAGTTCGGGAAGGATGTGATAGTGTTGGGGAGGGTTCGGGAAGGATGTGATAGTGTTGGAGAGGGTTCAGGAAGGATGTGATAGTGTTGGAGAGGGTTCAGGAAGGATGTGATACTGATGGAGAGGGTTCAAGAAGGATGTGATAGTGTTGGAGAGGGATCAGGAAGGATGTGATAGTGTTGGAGAGGGTTCAGGAAGGATGTGATATTGTTGGAGAGGGTTTAAGAAGGATGTGATAGTGTTGGAGAGTGTTCAGGAAGGATGTGATAGTGTTGGAGAGGGTTCAGGAAGGATGCGATACTGATGGAGAGGGTTCAGGAAGGATGTGATAGTGTTGGAGAGGGTTCAAGAAGGATGTGATGTTGTTGGGGAGAGTTCAGGAAGGATGTGATAGTGTTGGAGAGGGTTCAGTAAGGATGTGATAGTGTTGGAGAGAGTTCAAGAAGGATGTGATTGTGTTGTGTAGGGTTTAAGATGGATGTGATAGTGTTGGAGAGGGTTCTGGAAGCATGTGATAGTGTTGGAGAGGGTTTAAGAAGGATGTGATAGTGTTGGAGAGGGTTCAGGAAGGATGTGATAGTGTTGGAGAGGGTTCAGGAAGGATGTGATAGTGTTGGAGAGGGTTCAGGAAGGATGTGATACTGATGGAGAGGGTTCAAGAAGGATGTGATAGTGTTGGAGAGGGATCAGGAAGGATGTGATAGTGTTGGAGAGGGTTCAGGAAGGATGTGATAGTGTTGGAGAGGGTTCAGGAAGGATGTGATAGTGTTGGAGAGGGTTCAGGAAGGATGTGATACTGATGGAGAGGGTTCAAGAAGGATGTGATAGTGTTGGAGAGGGATCAGGAAGGATGTGATAGTGTTGGGGAGGGTTCAGGAAGGATGTGATATTGTTGGAGAGGGTTCAGGAAGGATGCGATAGTGTTGGAGAGGATTCCGGAAGGATGTGATATTGTTGGAGAGGGTTCAGGAAGGATGTGATAGTCTTGGAGAGTGTTCTGGAAGGATGTGATTGTGTTGGAGAGGATTCCGGAAGGATGTTATTGTGTTGTGGAGGGTTTAAGAAGGATGTGATAGTGTTGGAGAGGGTTTAAGAAGGATCTGATAGTGTTGGAGAGTGTTCAGGAAGAATGTGATATTGTTGGAGAGAGTTCAAGAAGGATGTGATAGTGTTGGAGAGAGTTCAAGAAGGATGTGATAGTGTTGGAGAGGGTTCAGGAAGGATGTGATAGTGTTGGAGAGAGTTCAAGAAGGATGTGATGTTGTTGGGGAGAGTTCAGGAAGGATGTGATAGTGTTGGAGAGAGTTCAAGAAGGATGTGATTGTGTTGTGTAGGGTTTAAGATGGATGTGATAGTGTTGGAGAGGGTTCTGGAAGCATGTGATAGTGTTGGAGAGGGTTTAAGAAGGATGTGATAGTGTTGGAGAGGGTTCAGGAAGGATGTGATAGTGTTGGAGAGGGTTCAGGAAGGATGTGATAGTGTTGGAGAGGGTTCAGGAAGGATGTGATAGTGTTGGAGAGGGTTCAGGAAGGATGTGATAGTGTTGGAGAGGGTTCAGGAAGGATGTGATAGTGTTGGAGAGAGTTCGGGAAGGATGTGATAGTGTTGGAGAGGGTTCAGGAAGGATGTGATAGTGTTGGAGAGGGTTCAGGAAGGATGTGATACTGATGGAGAGGGTTCAAGAAGGATGTGATAGTGTTGGAGAGGGATCAGGAAGGATGTGATAGTGTTGGAGAGGGTTCAGGAAGGATGTGATATTGTTGGAGAGGGTTTAAGAAGGATGTGATAGTGTTGGAGAGTGTTCAGGAAGGATGTGATAGTGTTGGAGAGGGTTCAGGAAGGATGTGATAGTGTTGGAGAGGGTTCAAGAAGGATGTGATGTTGTTGGGGAGAGTTCAGGAAGGATGTGATAGTGTTGGAGAGGGTTCAGTAAGGATGTGATAGTGTTGGAGAGAGTTCAAGAAGGATGTGATTGTGTTGTGTAGGGTTTAAGATGGATGTGATAGTGTTGGAGAGGGTTCTGGAAGCATGTGATAGTGTTGGAGAGGGTTTAAGAAGGATGTGATAGTGTTGGAGAGGGTTCAGGAAGGATGTGATAGTGTTGGAGAGGGTTCAGGAAGGATGTGATAGTGTTGGAGAGGGTTCAGGAAGGATGTGATACTGATGGAGAGGGTTCAAGAAGGATGTGATAGTGTTGGAGAGGGATCAGGAAGGATGTGATAGTGTTGGAGAGGGTTCAGGAAGGATGTGATAGTGTTGGAGAGGGTTCAGGAAGGATGTGATAGTGTTGGAGAGGGTTCAGGAAGGATGTGATACTGATGGAGAGGGTTCAAGAAGGATGTGATAGTGTTGGAGAGGGATCAGGAAGGATGTGATAGTGTTGGAGAGGGTTCAGGAAGGATGTGATATTGTTGGAGAGGGTTTAAGAAGGATGTGATAGTGTTGGAGAGTGTTCAGGAAGGATGTGATAGTGTTGGAGAGGGTTCAGGAAGGATGCGATACTGATGGAGAGGGTTCAGGAAGGATGTGATAGTGTTGGAGAGGGTTCAGGAAGGATGTGATAGTGTTGGGGAGGGTTCAGGAAGGATGTGATAGTTTTGGAGAGGGTTCAGGAAGGATGTGATTGTAATGGAGAGGGTTCAGGAAGGATGTGATAGTGCTGGAGAGGGTTCAGGAAGGATGTGATAGTTATGCCTCGCATAACTTTATAAATGTCTATCAGGTCTCCTGTCAGCCTTCAGCAATCCAGAGAAGTAACCCAAGGTTGCCCAACCTCTGTCCATAGCTCATGCCCTCTAATCCTGGTATGCCTCTTCTGCACCCTTTCCAGAACATCTATATCCTTGTTCTGAGAGCATCTTCCTCCACCATCTCCCTGGGCAATGCATTCCAGATTATTTCTGCTGCGTGGAAAAAAAGAATACTCTCTAAGTCATCTTTAAACCTCAAATGTGACAATATACCTTCACTACTCTTTTCAAAATCTTTTACCATATTGTAGCCAGCTTTCAAATCTGTGTTATTTGGAAGGGAAAGGGCAACAGCTGGATTATGGTGAAAGGAGACATGGAAATCAGAGGAATGTGTAGCAAGGTAAGATCACTTCTGAAGTTCCAACCCTGCCTTGGGATCAGTAAGGGTCTCTTCAATACTGCGAGTGCCATCTTCTCTATGTTGGCAAGTGATGCAGCTGCAACTGTACATGGTTCATTATTGGAGGGGCTGGTGACTATCACCACCATTTCCTGCAAAAGAGAGGAAGGTGTTACAGAATTGGTTTGTTACTGTAGCTAATTCTTAACAGTGTATGCAATTATACCATATGGCTGTAAGGGTTATGGTAAGACTATAACCCTTTGGAAGTTGTTTGTAGATTTGTAACAGGTGTATGATGCCCAAGTGTTCTGGTTAGTGGTGCAGTTGGTGAAATTATTTATTTGAAGATGCATTTGCAGATGTTCATTATGTCTATGGTGCCACTGATCCTTCTGAGGTACTGCATCTAAGTCATAAACATTAATTCCCTAGAAATGACCAGTGCAGCTAGCTCCTCTTCCTGAACTTGTGTATAGTTGTGGATGTGTTGGCTTTCTGGGGCATTAACACATCTCTCATACTTAGTGCCTTCTTTCTCATGGCATCCAGTAGAACCTGCTGTGAAGCTCACTGTATCCCATGATATGCCTCCCAGTCAGAATGAGTTGTATATTACTTGCTAGAACCATAATTCACTACCTTCTGTTCGGAGTATGGGACAGATTTACATCACTTACTCATGTAAATGGCAGTCTGCTGACAGGATAGACAATAAACATTGTGTGTGTGTGTGTGTGTGTGTGTGTGTGTGTGTGTGTGTGTGTGTGTGTGTGTGTGTGTGTGTGTGTGTGTGTGTGTGTGTGTGTGTGTGTGTGTGTGTGTGTGTGTGTGTGGAGAGCACAAATGAACATGCTTTCTTTTGCAATAGGGTAATAGTTAATGGCAATACCTGGCAGGATTCAACTTATCCCCCAAGAATAATTAAAATGGACTCACATTTGAACTGGAAGAAAGTGACTGGTGTACGCCACTGAGTCGTGTGATCTGAGTCCTTAACTATCTGTGCTATTAATGACTATGACAACACAATACAGCGAAACATATCCAGGTTGCCCGTGACACAGAGATTGGAATAATGAGCAGCATTGATGGGAACATAAACTTACAAAGAGCCTTTGATACATTAAATGAGCAAAGAAAAAGCACTAGACATTCTTCAATGTGCACAAGAGGAGTATCATCCCATCTTGAGCATAAAATAATTGATCAGAATGTGGTTTTAATACTGAACAGCCAGGAACAATGGAAGTCCAAGGAGATTTATACATTTACCAGATGCAAAAAAAAGAATGGACAGTAGCTTTCATTTACAGAGCTCGAATGTAAAACTCAGCACAACCATTGCAAGACTCTAGAAGGAAATCAGGTAAATTACAGATCTTGTTTATGGGAGATAGACAAGCAATATAGAGGTGAAATTGCAATGGGATTCTTACAGACATCAGTTTTGGTGATTAGGAAATGATACTAAGGCAGAGTGGGTGAGATCAGACTCACAGTTGGCAGTGGTTGGGGCAGTGCTTGCCCAATGATCAAGGATCAGGCTTGTGACCAATTGATGTTGAGGGTAAGAATTTGTCTAGTAATTGGAATGATTGGGGATCAGTGTTACTTATGTGGTTGAATGGGGTGCAAGGAATGGGTCAGCAACTCAGTGTGCATGGGTGCATTTTGCAGTGGAGGTGGAGGTTGTGACAGAGGGTTGGCTGTGGGAGGAGTATCATTAGGAATAACAATGCAAGTTGAAGGGGATCATCTGGACCTGGTAAATGTTGCCGAACAATGTGACCTGGATTCTATTCAGGCAAGACCCGGGAACTAGCACTAAAGCACACTGCAGGTGTGTAGTGAAGCCTCTTCCTTAATGAGTGACGCAAACTGTAAGCGGGGCATGGAAACATAAACACGGGTGAAAATCATAGCTGCCTGGATATCTGTAAATTGATCTGATCCACAGAAGATTTGGCAGGAAAATTGGGCATTTTGTGGTCCTAACAATAAGTTCCCAATTTCCCTTTGTGATTGTTTGGAATTTTATAGTGTGGCAGGTGTAAGCAATGAGTTAAATAATAGAATTTTTAGCCAATGCCTTTCTTTTTCATGGTATCCTTGGTAAAAGTGTAAATAAAATGACGGTTATTGTTCAATTATCACTTACTATACTTGCTCCATAAAGTGGAAACACTTCCTTAAATTGATGCCAACAAATACCGTAGATGTCGGATTATAAGCCGCTACTTTTTTCCCACATTTTGAACAGCTTTGAACACTGCGGCCTTTACTACGGTGCGGCTAATGCATGATTTTTTTTCATGCCGCCAAAAACATTTTGCCTCGTAACAGTAGACCAATAAAATTGATGAGTAGTTCACAGAGGTCCAATGAAATTGTACGATAAATCAAGCGCACTTTCACAATTAAATTATTGTAAATCAGTCATTTGTACTCACCCTCATCAACATGGAAAACACTCGAAGAAAAGCATTGTGCTGCCTTTATGGCAGTTATTTAGTTTATAATATTTTCGCTTTGTAATTCATTTGTTAGTAATTTCTAGTTAAAGTTAGAAGAGTTTTAACTATATTTGTTTTCTGTACTACATCGCGGGATGCTATGACGTCACATCCGGTTTCGCCGCGTCTTGTGGGAAAAATGCCGGTTTGCGATAAACGGGAAGGCGGGGGCGAGCGGCATTAGATCTGAGCGAACGCTGGTTTTAAGTTAAAGGAGATCAATAACTTTTCCTGGTAGGCTGCAGTATATATATTTTTTACCAGTCGTTAGGAGATATTGGAATGTTGTTCAGTAAAAAAGTATACGCAACGTATATTTAAAAGTAGCCGCGTTACAGGCACGGTTCGAAAAAAAGCATTTGCAATATGTATTTGTTTATGTTACCATATGGATTTAATTAAAAGTTAAAAAATCCTCACGTGTAATATCTTTCTGTGTAAATATCTCATATTACAACGTGGGACACCTGCGGCCGAAAATCCGGTGCGGCCTAAAATCCGGTGCGGCCTGTACAAGTACAAAATTGATTTTCTTTCTAAAATTAGAGCCAGCGGCTTTTAATCAGGTGCGCTCTGTAGTGCGAAATCTACGGTAGTTTGATTGAGCTTCCATATAATGCATCATGAGAACAGGTCCACTAACTTTTACACCTGCGGGATTCATTATCTGTGTTTCGGCAGTAATATGTAGCTGTTACAGTAACCTTTTCGGTAACTTTCTGGCAATGACTGAACCCGGGTGTGGAGGAAAGGCAGAGACTGTCACGGTGAGCGCTGGTAATGACTGAACCCGGGTGTGGAGGAAAGGCAGAGACTGTCACGGTGAGCGCTGGCAATGACTGAACCCGGGTGTGGAGGAAAGGCAGAGACTGTCACGGTGAGCGCTGGCAATGACTGAACCCGGGTGTGGAGGAAAGGCAGAGACTGTCACGGTGAGCGCTGGTAATGACTGAACCCGGATGTGGAGGAACAGCATATTCCCATGTGGAGATGGGAACAAGAGGCCATATATAGGAATTCCAACAGAGCATCAGTGGCTTGACTGAGTGACACCGAGAGACAAATCATTCCCCATACAAGGACTCTGCGATCAGCACTAATTGAGAGCCCAAGTTAAATAATCATAGAAAGTGGAAAGCCCATTCCAATCACAATTAACTTGACAAGATTAAGCTGAAAGCACAATGGCTTAATGACTCTCATTAACACAACAGTTAGCAAACACAGGAGCTCGAGAAACCCAAAATCCCAAAACTCCAGGGCCCAACGCAGAGGCCGGCAGGGCTCATGATTCTTACTGCTTGTTGGCATGCTGATCAGATGCTCAGCTGGGCAGTGAGGAGAAATTATCAAACCTTTTGTATTGTACAATTAAGAGAAAAGCCCTCATTTCTCAGATCCATCCAAAATAGAAAGCTCAAAGGAAATTTATTATCAACATCCATATATGTCACATGTACAAACCTGGGATTTATTTTCTTCCAGGCATACTCAATAAATCCAATAACCATAATATAATCAATGAAAGACCATACCAACAGGGAGGACAACCAATGTGCAAAAGTCAACAAACTGTGCAAATGCAAAAAGAAAGAAATAATATTAAAAATAAATAAACAATAAATATTGAGGACATGAGATGAAGAGTCCTTCAAACTGAGTCCATAGGTTGTGGGAACAGTTTAGTGATGGGGCAAGTGAAGTTGAGTGAAGTTATCCCCTCTGGTTCAAGAGCCTGATGGTTGAGGGGTAATAACCATTTCTGAACCTGGCGGTGTGAGTCCTGAGGCTCCACTATCTTCTTCCTGATGGTTTTTGCCAGAGCATAGTGTCTGTGTATGCCAAGATCAGCTGTGTTGGCTCTCTCGGTTAAATACCATCCCAATGTTGGAACGACCTTTGAGTCAGACACTGCGAAGTTTGCATGATCTATGGAACTACCTATGGGTTTTTGGATGTAGCCGTTTCTCACCAGTATTCTGAATTCTTTTACTCATTTAGAGAATTTTCAAACTGAATAGAGTGACACTGCCTAGTTTGTTATGTCAAGAAAATGTCACATGCCTGATGTAGTATTGTATTTAAGTCTCCCTTTCTGAATATCAGCCTGTCATTGGAAGAGTATTTTTCTCTCATTGAAAGATGTTCTTTGAATGTCAGCATTGCTGTATGGGGGGGGGGGGGGAGTCTTCAACAACCTGTTACAATGGGTGGATATGATCAGACCGAGCAGCTTTTGCTAGAGAAATTTTCCTTTGGATTCCTGGTATTTCATTGACCGGCAGTTTGATAATCAGCAAGTCTTTTCCGTAGCTGTTTAGCTGCCTTAGAGGAAGGCAACGATGCTGTTAAAAGATTCCTTTTACATGGTGATTTGGCTTCTTTCAGGTACATCAATAATTCGAGCTGCTTTCTAAACAGAAAAGTTGGCCTCTTGTGAAAGGAACAAGCAGCTGGCATATCAAAAGCCACCTATAAAAGAATGTTCACAACTTTTTGCTGTCAATGCAGACAGTTTGATGTACTGTTGGGCTTTGAAACCGATTTTCCAAGTTGGTTGAAGCACTTCTTTCATGTGTGTCAATTATTATGGATGTTACTTTACAGAGAATACAATACTGGAGCGAGTGCCATCTTAAAATCTTTCCAGTTGGGATTGCTTGATATCACTTGACATTCTCTATATGTTTTAAGGGCTGGTAACTGTTCTAAAGCTCCCCACAATATGATTGAGAGATAACCAACAAGGCTATCTATGTTTTGATAGACCTTGGTCTGCTTTTTTTAAATTTCAAATATTACAGAACTCCCTAAGCCAAATATTCTTTTTTACCCTATTGGACAGCAGCTAAAATAACCGAATGTAATATAATCACTGCTCATGGATAGTGCAGCTGCCACTTAACCACTTGACCTTCCTCAGTGTTAGGTCAAGCAGGTGGCACAAGCAATGTACACACAGGATCGGAATTTCCTGTAAAATTCTGGCATGGGTCTACTGGCATATCCCTTCAGTATCAGGAAGGCTGATAATTTCATGCAAGCTTACCTCAACACATGGGCTCCAAATTTCTTGAGCAATACTTGGTGGTTGTTATCTGGCTTCAGTTCAGTGCGAAGTGACAACGTTGTTCCGTTTTCCAATGGGCACTGCTGAGAATTTGCCCATTAAACCTAGTACAGGTGCAACATCATTCATTGAATTAGTGGTGATGGGGAGCTGAGGGTTGGAAAAGTAAGCTTCAGCATTTCTATTAATATATTAAGTTTACTTAAATGGTTTTATTTAAAAATGTTCTAAAACATTTTAATAATATGATTAGCTTCTGATAGTATTGAATGCTCATGAGGAAAAGAGGATCAAAACAAAGTCGGAGCACAGATTACCCGGCTGTCAGAGTTTTCCCTGCATTTCTGTGGGTGGGGCTTGTTCCCTTCCTGCCTTGTCATGCCAAGTAATCTGGGTTGCACAGAACATAACCAGACAATTCTACTGAAGAAAGTGTCACCTGAAAATCTGCTGAAGAGAAAGACTGGACATAATGAAAGAAACATTGAACATAGAAAATAAGGGATGAGTCAACATTCAGACCTTTGAATCTGCTCCACCGTTCAAAACCATCATGGATGATACTCTATTTCAATACCATATTTTTGTAAGACTTTTGTGTTCAGAATCTCACTCCAACTGAAATATATTCAGCAACTTGGCCTCCATTGCCTTGAGAGAAATCCATTTGTTCACCACCTGAAGAAACTTCTTTAATTCTGCCCATGCATGCACAACATATCAAATAATATATTCCCATGGAATTTTTGTCATCAAGGAAACGTCATAGAACAGATTAAGGAACCATTTGTATCTCATTACAAGTGTTTCCAGTATAATTTCTCCCAATGAAAATTCTAAAAGAGAAACTAAAAAAATACAGTTTGTCTCTATGCGTAATTGCTTTTCAAATAGGCATTATCTGAAGGTTTTCTTTCTAACAAGCTCAATAATAGCATCAGAAAATTGGAGAGAGAACAGTGTTAATTAGACCTGAAGTCTTACAGCATTGAAGAGCATATTCATCAGTGATACTCAAATCACTGAATGGTCTTTCAGTTTGTGGAACGGAATGGTCAACTGCTTCTTGAGACAGGGTTTACTCAATTAAAAACTCAATTAGAAGTGTTTCTCATTCAATTGTCTTCTGACACAGACACTTTTGAGAGTTTAAGTATTTATTTTGTGTCTGCAATTTGCTCTCATCACTGTTTGATGTTTGAATCCAGTTTGAATCCATACTCCTGTTTGAATCCAGCCCTTATCACCTCCTTCAGCTCTGTGCTTTGTTGAAATATTCATACAACAAATTGAACAAATGCAGTTTTACTGCCTTTGAGCATAGGTTAAGAAATGACTATTCTGTCTTATAACCTCCAATCAAACCATCAGAACTAAAATACAACACTTCACACCAAGGTACAAGTGTCTGTCAGTGCTGTTGCCTGGAGCAACAAACTGGAGGAACTCAGTGGGGTTGAGAAGCATTGGTGTGAGGAAAGGAATTGTCAACTTTTTCTGGTGTGCCTTGACCCATTGAAACCCTTCCTCTCCACTATTTGGTGTTACCTGCCTGTCAACACTCGCCCTTTCTCAGTCCACCAATCACCTTGTTCTCCTGTCTCACCCCTCACTCCTTCTCTTTATACTGGCCATCTCCCCTTTCAGTCTTGATGCAGGATTTCAACCTGAATGTTGACAATTCCTTTCCTCCCTCAGATGCTGCTCGAAACACAGCGTTCCTGCAGCAGATTGTTCGTAGTCTCGATGAAAGGTGTGATGAGGTAATTGGATTTTATATTTATTTTACTTCCATATTATTGCTGTGCTTAGGCAGGTTATTCTGATTGTGAATGATTTGCTTTGCTTTAAGTTTGTGCTGATGAAGCCACCTGTGGACTCCTCCACATTCGGAAGGAGATTGGGAAAGGTGGGTGAGTGCTTTTTGAGGCAGAGCACTCCGCCTGCTGCTTTCTACACTGGACTTCCCAACAGATGGTTCTTGGCACCGTATCAAATGCTTTCTTTCCCCATTTTGAGCTGTCAAGGGCAAGAGATTCCCAAAGGTCAGTGAGGATGTTGCAGCCTCCCAAAGAGGCATTGAGCATGTCCTTGAAGCTTTTCCTATGTCTGCTTCCTATGGCAGAACTTGGAACAGGGGTATGGTCCATTCAGACATAGTGCATGAAGAGTGGAAGCATTAGATTGATAATTAAGTCTGATTAATGATAGCAAATTTGCAAATAACAAATGTGAGGTTTCACAGCTAATGCAATGGTTTTTCTGTAGCAGCAATATTTGGGTTATGAATGTGGGGCTATCCAATGAGAGGGGTGTTGTTGTTTCTTGTCGGTCTGGGAGCAGGGATTTCACGGTCTTTTGCCAGGGAGAGATGAGGAGAGAAGACGCAATTGGAGAGAGTTGGTAGACTGCCGGACGGAGTAGACTTGGAGTGAGGGTCCGAAGGTCAGCGACACTCGGGGGAGGTCGATGGTGGACAAACGACCTTATCAGTGAGCTCCAGTGTTGCACATTAGACGGAACACATCGCGCAGCATCCACACAAACGAGATTTAAGTTTGGCCGGATCAAGGGTTGTCTTCCCCTAGATTAAGCCGCTAGCTGAACCGAGAGTTACACAAAGAAGGAATGAATATAAATGATTTCTTCAAGTATCACGAGAATACTCAACATATGAAGTATAGGTGTGAATAGAGTACAATACACCACAAGGCTATCTGTAACAGTAAATCTTCTTGCATGGCAACCATTTAGCATCAACAGCAGCAGGCGGTATGACATTGAAAGGTCAGCACACTAGAAGAACAGACCCAGAATACCAAACAGAAACTCTTGAGCAGTCTGAACAATTGGGTAGCATCACTGGAGAGGTAAAAATAATAAATGTTTCTCCTGTTCTTATGGGAAAAAAATCAACTTCAATGTTAATGCTATCACTCTCTCTACAGATGCTGCCCAATGTGTTGGAAATCCCAGCATTTTATTTCTTTGTTTTTGATTTCCACAATTTGTTCCTTTAGTCATTTTTCTAGATACCAGTATCACTGGCAGGGCCACTCACCCCGAATTGCCCTTGAGTAGGTGCTGCCCAGTTGCTCTGTTGTCTTTCTGGTGAGGATATCCCTACAACGCTGTTAGCTGGGCAGATCCATGATTTTGATAAAGGAACAGTAATATTGTACATTATATGTTTTGTTGGTTTGGGAAGTACTGTTGGAATAACCTGGGCAAGTAACGACAGTGCATTTTAATGACGATACACACTGCCACCATGGCACACCAGTGGCAGAGGACCTGAATGTCTAGGGTAGTGAAGGGTGCCATGTCCTGGGTATTATCGAGCTGCACTCTTCTGGTCAGTGGAGAATATTTCTTCACCTGCTGTACATATGACCCACAGATGGTGGAAAGGCTTTGGGATAGCAGCAAGTAAGTCCTTCAATGTATGGCACTCCACCTCTAACATGGCCTTAATAGAGCTGTAGAGAGTCATAGAGAGAGGTACAACATCGCCACTGGCCCTTCAGCCTATCGATTCCATGCTGACCATCTATTTATTCTAGCCCTAAATTACCCCTATTTTTATTCCACCCACATTCTCATCAGCAGCCCCCCATCATTATGGGCAAGTTAGAGGGACTAATTGCCAGTGATATGGGAGAAAACAGGAGCACTCACAGGAAGTCTGTGGTCATGCTGGGAATGGGCAAACTTCCATAGATAGACAGCACCCAAAACCAGTTCTGAGCCTGGGTCTCTGGAGCTGCAAGCTGGTAGCTCTTCCAATTGTGCTAATCTGCCACCCCAAGGTATTTATGTTGCAGGAACCACAGCATTTATGTTGTTGATCTTGTTAAGTTTCTGTTTCCCATGGTGTCAGTGGTGGGGTAGCAGTGAAGGTAACACCTTTAAGTATCAAGGGAAGGTCTCCTCTTGGAGGTGGTCATTGTCTGGCATTTCATTTTGGTATGTCGTTCACTTGCTGCTTAATAGCGCAAGCCTGAATGTTGCCTGGATGCAGATGTGGACTGTGTCATTCTCTGGGGTGTTGAAAATGAATAGGACATTGTGCGGTCATCAGTGAGCACCCCCACTTGTGACCTAATGCTGGAATGAGGATCACCGATGAAGCAGCTTGAATCAAGGGCGCTGCTCTTACGAACTCTGCCATGAAAATCACGAGATGATTGACAAAACAGCCAATTCCAGTTGATGTGATTCCTGTAGATACCCTGTTACTTTTGCATCAGTTATCACAGCTGCAAAGTTTAAGAGACAAGAGCTGGCTTTAGAACATAAGAACTAGGAGCAGGATTAGGCCATCTGGCCTATTGAGTCTGCTCTGCCATTCAGTAAGATCAAGCCTGACCTGGCCATGGAATTTAACATTTAAGCTAACAATCTAACCAGTGTTAGCTGACTTCAACTGATGCTTGATCCCATACTCACTCAGGGTAGATAGTCTCAGCTCAGTGTTTGGAACACCGTTGTTTTGCTGCTCTGTATCTGAACTGGCTGTTGGGGAGTAAGCAATGCTTGATCGTTCTGTGGACATCACTTTCCAGCAGCTTGCTGCTGAGAAAGCATAGGCTGACCTGTAGTTTTTAACTAAAATGGATGTACTTGGCTGTTTGTGGACTGTACATACCTGTCCAATTTTCCACGGAGTCATGTAAATGCCTGTGTTGTAACTAAACTGGAACAGCTTGGTAAGTAAGTACTTTTCTCTCCAGCACCCCTAGAGTCCCTTAAGAACTACTTGAGCTGAAGAATCAAGCGTGAAGGAGAGGCAAGTTGGAGGCATTTAGAACTAGTTGAAATTATTAAGCGATGTAAGTAAGATACAACACATTCTCTTAAACTTAGACTACATTAAACTTATGTAAATTGTCAAACAATATTAATTGAAAGAAATGCAACTTCATTTCCTTGTCTTCATCTGAATAGTGGAATCTGGGGGGAATTGATGGGATTTTGGAGAATAAAATGGGTTAGGCTATGATTGATGTTACGAGGGTTGCTTGATGGTTGCAAGGAGTTAATGGACTGAAGGGACTGTTTATGTGACTCTATTTACATTTCAAGCAAACATCAGCACACTGTGCAAATGAGTGGGAATGCAGCTCCCCTATGGAATGATCAGTTTGGCTGCAGTTTAATCCAACCCAAAGACTTCCTCTACAGTTTCAAGACTGAAAGCTTGAAGGGGCAAATGCTAGCTTTAACCAGTGTCAGTTAACTTCAACTAGTGCTAGCCTTGTCTGTGATGGATTCCTGCAGAGCTGCAGCGCATCAGTTACCTGCACTACTTATTAGTAATCAATCACAATAATGAGCAAGAAACATGCTTTTGTCAGCTGATCAAAGAGGAACAGGTTAAATGTAAATTGTGATTCGGCATCTATTTAAGATCATTTCCATACATTGTACTGCACAGAAAATACCCCTTGGCCCTCACATTCAAACTGATCTTTTTAGTCATCTACAATCCCACATTTGGTCCATATTCTTCTGCAATGGCTATAAAAACTATTCACTATTCACACCCCCCCCCCCCCCCCCCCGCCGGAAGTGTTCATGTTTTGCTGTTTTAAAACATTGATACACAGTGGATTTAATTTGGCTTTTTTGACACTGATCAACAGAAAAAGACTCTTTCATGTCAAAGTGAAAACAGATCTCAACAAAGTGATCTAACTTATCTACAAATATAAAACACAAAATAGATGATTGCATAAGTATTCACTCTTCTAATATGACACACCAGATCAAGTCACATAATTAGTTAAATAGAGTTGTTTTTTGAGACCTATGTGCAGTCAAGGTGTTTCAGTTGATTGCAGTATCTGGAAGGTCCAGCTGCTAGCGAGTCAGTATCCTGGCAAAAACTGCACCATGAAGACAAAAGAACACTTCAAGCAACTCTGCGAAAAGATTTATTGAAAAGCATAAGTCAGGAGATGGATACAAGAACATTTCCAAGTCACTGAATATCCCTTGGAGTATGGCCTCTGTCGGTTGTGGTCGACCATGGGTACTGTGCCTCTGGTAGTCACTGGTTTGTCAAGCAGCGTCGACTGTGACTATTGAGGCCAATCCTGGAACAGTAGGCTCTGCCACAGTTGCTGCATGTGTAGTGGGTTGTGGAATTGTTGTCTGCTTTCCACTGTGCTCTCCGTTTAGTTCTCCGCTCCTCAAACTGACTCAGGATCACTCTTTCGCCTTGCTCTAGGTGTTGCTGAAGATTACCTCGCCATTTGTTGCGGTCATCTGCTGTATCCTCCCAGCACTCTGTGTTGATTTTTAAGGCTTTCATGTTGCACTTGCAGAGGTCCTTGAAGTGAAGCTGGGGTCTACCAACGTTCCTCTTGCCTGTTGCTAGTTCTCCGTAGAGGATGTCCTTTGGCAGTCTACCATCCTTCGTACGACAGATGTGGCTCAGCTAGTGCAGTCTGCGTTGTCTTAAAAGCGTGAACATTGTGGGAAGTCCAACACGGGAGAGGACCTCAGAGTTTGGGGCTTTGTCTCTCCAGATGATGCTGAGGATGCGGCGAAGGCTGCGCAGGTGAAAACTATTGAGTTTCCTCTCCTGTTTGAAGTAGATGGTCCAAGTCTCGCTACCATACAGGAGGGTGCTGAAAACGCAGGCATTGTACAAGGCAGTCTTGGTCTTTGTAGGGAGTTTTGGATTCTCCCAATCAAGCAAGGATCGATGTTGCTTTGCCGATACGCCTATTGATTTCAGCATCGAGGGAGAGAGTGTCGCTAATGGTCGACTCCAAGTATGTGAACTCGTGGACCACTTCTAGATCGTAATTGTCGATGGTAATGACTGGTGTCTCTACTACATTCTGGGTAAGGACATTTGTTTTCTTTAGGCTGATGGTAAGCCCGAAGTCCTTGCTTGCCCTAGAGAAGCGGTCCATGAGAGTTTGTAGTTGCTGTTTGGTGTGCGAGGTTTTAGCAGCGTCATCGGCAAAGAGCATGTCACGTATTCAGATCTTTCGCACCTTTGTTCTTGATCTCTGGTGCGCAGGGTTGAACAGCCGCCCATCAGACCTGGTGTGCATGTAGATGCCTTCTGTCGACGTCCCAAACACGTGCTTCAATAGCAAAGAGAAGAAGATGCCGAATAATGTTGGGGCCAACACGCATCCTTGTTTGACTCCACTACGAATAGCGAAGGGTTCTGATGATCTGCCATCGTACTGAACAGTAGCCCTCGTGTCATCATAGAATGACTTGATGATACTTTGGAATTTCGGGGGACAGCCGATCTTGAGGAGAATCTGAAAGAGCCCATCCCTGCTGACAAGGTTGAATGCCTTGGTCAAGTCGATGAAAGTGATATACAGGGGTTTCTGTTGTTCCCTGCACTTCTCCTGGAGTTGATGGAGTGAGAAAATCATGTCAAAAGTTGACCTCCTTGCACGAATACCACATTGAGACTCAGGGTAGGCTCGTTCTGCCAGAGTTTGTAGACGTGCCAGAGCTACATGAACAAAGACTTTGCCAACAATACTCAGGAGGGAGATACCCCTGTAGTTGTGGCAGTCACTCCTATCACCCTTGCTCTTGTACAAAGTGATGATTTTGGAGTTGCACATATCCTGTGGTACAGCTCCTTCCTTCTAGCACTGATGGAGGACCTCGTGTAAAGGTTGGAGCTTTCCCCTGGGGCCAGACTGTCAATTGCCTTGCTGAGGTCCTCAATGGTTGGTACGGAGTTGAGTTCATCCATGACTGGTAGACAATCAATGGCTGAGCCAACAGCAACATTTTCCCTCGAGTAGAGCTCAGAGTAGTGTTCTACCCAGAGTTCCATCTGCTTGCTTTTATCGGTGATTATTTCACCGCTGGATGACTTCTGGGGTGCTGTTTTGCTCTGCGATGGGCCAAGGGCCTTCTTGATACCATCATACATCGATCTCATGTTGCCTGTCACAGCTGCTGTCTGAATGTCCTCACTGAGCGGGAGCCAGTACTCATTTGCCTTGCAGTCTGTTGCACTTTGCTTCTAGCAGCTCAAAGTGCCTGGAGCATTTGATCGGATGGTGAACGCTTGTACTCTGTGAGGGCTGTACGCTTGGCTTCGATGACAGGAGTCATGATGTTGGACTTTGCCTCAAACCAGTCACTGCTCTTTGTGGTCTTTCTTTCTTCACTTGGAGTGCAGTTAGGTCAATCATCAAGGAATGAAAAGAATATGGCACAGCTGTAAATCTGCCTAGAGCAGGGCGTCTTCTAAAAGTGAGTGACCGTGCAAGTAGGGGACTAGTGAGAGAGAGCTATGACAACTCTGGAGAAGTTACAAGCTTCAGTGACTGAGATGGAAGAGACTACATGTACAACAACTGTTGCCCGGGTGTTTCACCAATTGCAGTTTTATGTGAGAGAGGCAAAGAGAAAGCCACTGTTGAAAAAAACTCACATAAAATCTCGGCTAGAATTTGCCAGAAGGCGCATGGGAGACTGGAGTGAGCTGGAAGAGGATTCTATGAACTGATGAAACCAAAATTGAGCCTTTTGACCATTAGACTAAACACTATGTTTGGGGTAAGCCAAACACAGCACATCATCAAAAGCACACCATCCCTACTGTGAAGCACGGTGGTGGCTGCATCATGCGGTGGAGATGCTTCACTGCAGCAGGCCCTGGAAGCTTGTGAAGGTAGGAGTTAAAGTGAAACTAAATCCATTGTGATTCAAGGATGGTGAAAATTGTTTATAGGCACTGTATGTCTTACTTATTTTAGTGTCTGATGGAATGCATCTTTAACGTAGTAGTAGTATTTGATTCCATTATCTCTTCCTGCAGCAAGTTCCAGATGTCAGTACTAACTATGCAAAAAGAAAATCTTCACCTCAGATCCTTTTAAAAGTCCTATTTCTAAACTTAAACCATTTTTTTCTGCACTCAATGGCCACTTTATTAGGAACACCTCTACAGCTGCTTGTTAATGCAAATATCTGATCGGCCAATTTTGTGTCAGCAGCTCAACACATAAAAGCATGCTGCCATGGTCAAGAAGTTCAGCTGTTGTTCAGACCAAAACATCGGAATGAGAATGAAATGTGATTTAAGAGACTTTGGTCATGGAATGATTGTTGGTGCCAGAAGGGGTAATTTGATTATCTCAGAAACTGCTAGTTTCCAGGGATTTTCATACACAATAAACTCTAGAGTTTACAGAGAATAGTGTGAAAGTGAGTGGCAGTTCTGTGGGTGAAAACACCTTGTTAATGACAGGTCAGAGGAGAATGGCCATGCTGGTTCAAGCTGACAGAAGGGCAACAGTAACTTAAATAATCAGACATTGCAATAGTGGAGTGCAGAAGAGCATCTCTGAATGCACAACACACCGAACCTTGAAGTGGATGGGCTACAGCAGCAGAAGACCGTGGAGTCTTAAGTACAAGAGGTACCTAATATACTGGCCACCGAGTGTAAATGAGCAACATCCAGTGATACATTTGCTGTTTACATTTTAATGTGGCGTTTGCTATTCAATTGATCATGGACTGGATCACTATGAAGATCTCCCCAGCTGCTCCTTCAGATAATGCACATTAGAGTACGGTAACAAGGAACGCACTGGAGGTCAGATGAATGGGCCTCTGACTCCAGCCCTAGATTCACTAGTGTTCTAAGCTGAGAGACAAAATTATACTTCATGTCTGGCCACAAACTTTACTTTGTTGACTTTACTGAAAGGTGAGCACAAGCGTGCATTCTGTAATCATAATTTTAATTAATATTAAATTTTTAATTTCTATTCCTTAAACACTTTTGAGGAAATGTTATTATTTTTAAAAATTACATTTTCATCTGTTTCTAAGTGACTTTGAGATGTATCAAAGACATTGGCAGCATGCCCTTGGAACAGTGCTTGGCATGGCTTTGGTTTCTGCCTCTCATGACTCACTCGTTGGTCGAAGGGAATGTGGCAGTGGTGCTGGCAGTGTTTTGAGACCTACAGGGCATCAAATAATAACAGCAGCCCTGGGGCTAGGCAGGGTACAGGACTGAGGAGTGGGCTGAGTCTATCTGGATTCACCCTATTGCCCTTTATGCACAGAATCTTGTATCCATTATGACTGTGGTAGCTGACTGAAGAACTTATCCAATTAATTCCACTCCGCTCCATTTCCCATAGCTTAGTACTGGAGAAACTTTGATTTCAAAATTCTGAGCAGATGTGTGTGTTTGACCTGTACTGTAACCATGGCAACCACACTTAGTTTAAATTTGAATATAATATCTGCTCATACTGTGCTATCATTAGAAATGATGACACATATGATGTATGGGGGCAAAGTGATCATTTA